>NC_040035.1:2499701-2799701 GCF_003713205.1 Coffea eugenioides
CATCAAGCTACATTTCATCAGAAGACACCAACATCCAAATCCAAAACAATTCCAGTCAAAACAGACGATTACAAGCGCAGTTCGGACATTCTGATCACCCAGAACAGCAACAGTAAAAATGACATATCTCACTCTACACTACTCCAAATGACCTGAAATTTGACAGGCATCTCAAACACATTAATACCTACAATTTTCATGTTTTAAGCAAAGGCCAATTCGGCCTCTAACCATATGATCCAAAACCGGACAGAAAAGGGGGTTATGAAACCCTAACTTTTCACATTTCAATCCAAACCCAAAATTGGTTGCAATTATCAATCATTCACACCTACTAGAGTCATAACCCCTCATTACCAACCATCATAAATAACCACAACACCATGATCACATTAAACCAGAAAATTCCTCAAAAAAATAAAAACTTCACCAATTCATCTCAAACCAAGAAATCAATCACAAATTTCAACACTTTAGCCACCACTAGGCACAAATTAAACATCATTAAGTCTAGGAGGAAGTATGAGCACCACTTACCAAGTAAACAAGAGAGAGGAAGTTGTAGAACACCTTAGCTTCTCCAAAAACTTCACCAAACAACTCACTAGCACCTAATGGAAGGATTTTATGGAGTAGAAACTAGTTTAGGCAAGTGGTTTGGATGATTTGAGCTAGTTGGGAGCTTGAAAATTGAAGAAGTTTTCTTCCTTCTTGAGCTTAAGAGGGCCGGCCACCAAGGAGTAAGAAATGGTGATTTTTGTGGTAATTTTTAAGATATTTAACCAATTAGTCAAAAGGTCAAAAACAAGAATAGTAAATCATAAATCACCACCAACTATTCAATGACACATGTCACTACTTTAAATGCATTCATATCCTTCTTTCCCCCTCTCACATCAATCACTTCACATTCTCTACTTATCTCTTAACACCCGATAAATTTACACAGTATCCGAAACTTAACCTTATTGGCCGAATTTTTCCGAACTTTTCGCACTAGTGGGTCCCACGTCCGATATATAAAATTGATACTAGAAAATCATTTTAAAACTATTTTTGCTCATAAACTTTATCTGGGGAATTTTTTCTAATAAAGAAAATGTAGAAAAAAACGGGCGATTAAATAAAATAAACCCTAGAAAATTAGAAAATTTGAAAATTTCCGGGTTCTCAAACTCATTTTTGTTTCGGGGCGTCACATTTTAACTTCTTATTATTCTTCATTATACAAAGTACGAAGTACTACTACGTCTTTTTCTTTTTAACCTAAATCTTTTTTCTAAATGGCCATTATCACAAAGGAATAATAATAATTTAGATCCATCAATTTGGCAACATTTTAACATTAAAACAACTTAACAAATAACAATACATATATATATATATATATTCAGATCCAATAATAACAATAATAATAATTCAGATCCAGCAATTTGGCAACACTTTAACATTAAAACAACTTAACAATATGTATGTATCACCAACTTTTCTATGCCTCTTCAAAACAAATGCATCAATTTGCAATAAAAAAAACTGTAAATTACAAATTGATGTTGAATCCTTTAAAATCCTTCAAGGCTTTCCTAATCTCATAAAATAATTGGGTGAACTATTGTATTCTCTTGTTTCATGAGTAAGAAGATGACACTCCAATCCCTTGGAGAATTTGGCTTATAAACCAAATCAACTTTCAAATCTACAAAAAAAATTTTCTTTTTTTTTTGGTAAAAATGGTCTTTGAGGAGTAGCAGGTGGTATTTCTTGAAAAAGGGGTGTACCTTAAACCTATTCTGATGAACTCCATGCAATTTTGGAGAAAATTCAATGATAAAAATACTAATATAATAACCAAGAGATTAAATTGATAATGTTCATGTGAAACAACATCTTGGTTAACGAAGCAAAAGTTGGTTTTTAGTTTTGAGTTAAAAAAAAAGTTTAGGACTCTTTGACCTTAAAATAGGATTGTAAGGATTGTATGTGCAGGTATTATAGTAGCATAAAACAACAAATATGAGTAACCTTTAAAAGTATTTCAAGATAATTGAAAGGGACAATTTGAAGTCTTCCCGGACAAGTCAAAAAATAATACTAAAAAGCTCAATCACAAAAGAAAAAAATAAACTTTTCTTTAATGTTATTTGTTTTTTTTTTGTCTCTACTGAAATTCTCAATTGTGTATAATTTTCTTTTATAATGGAGTATTAAACTCAATTCTTCCCAAAACATTCAGTTTAGTAAATAAATTTAATTGAACAAATTTCAATTTAGTTTAGTCATTTATTTCAGTAGAATGATTTAATATTGTTAAAGATTTTCTTTTCAGCATAAACAAAATTGTCCTTAGAAGTATATGAAATAGTCTTTAGAAGCAGAAACAAAATAGTCTTTAGAAGCATATCAAATAAATCATTCTCAATTTTCTCCTATTCAATAAAACTTCTTCTCTATTTTTTCTTGAATTTCTCTCCTAACTTCTTCCCTAATTCCTCCTTTATTTCATTCATAACAAGTCCAATGAACACACTATTATTTACTATAAAATGTATAAAATAGAGTCTAACTTAAACAAATATAGTTTTTTTTAACCATGTGTTTGTCTTCTTCCCCTCATAGTCGCCATTATAGCCCAATTCAATTTGAAGAGCTCTTTTATTGTCGTTAAGAATGATAAAAGGTCCATCATTCCTTTTATAGTCATATATCTTTTATAAATAATAAAAGCTCCATGGTTCTTCTTTATAGTTATGTATCTTTTATAGCACACGCAATATATCAAGCATTTTACCTTTCAACCTTGACACTTAGTAGTATGTGAAATTCAGTATCGATGTTCTTATCACCCAACTTTTTCTGATAAAGACTACAGATGATAGCCAAACGATGCTGCTATAAAAATGATGTATCAACACTAAATGTCAATCCGGGCTTTTTTTATATGAAACAAGTACGGAAAATCGCCAATTTGGTCCTCAAACTATTTTACTAAAGCCAATTTGGTCCATCAACATTTTATCACACGAATTAAGTCTCTTAACTAAAATTATTGTGCCAATTGAGGACCTATACGGCGTCGCCACCCAAAACTCATGTATCTGTACAGAAACCAACGGCAAGGCAAGGGTTTTTTTGGAAGTACACATCCTAATTTCTACGGGAAGCAAGACAGATCCCATTTTGCATCCAAATTGGGGGAAACCTATGAAATTAGGGGTTTTCCAAGACATAACCCATTTCGCATCCAAATAGCGGAAGAAATTAGGGGCTTGAAACCGATTCCCAATTACCAGCTTACAACTATAATGTCTTCAAGTTCATCCTTTGAAGTGCATAGCAGATGGAGAAATTTGGATGCGGGATCGTCCAGCTCAGCTACAAATCGATCTTCAAGGAAGGAGGCCTATGGAAGTTCACATTTCGGAGGATCTAGCCTGGGAAAAGCTGAATACTACAATGGGGAGGAAATCGTGAAGTGCCATTGCCAAGAATCCTGCAGAATAGTGTCTTCTTGGACTGCAGCAAATCCGTCAAGAAGGTTCCATGGATGTAGAAATTACGGTGTAATGATACCAGCCAAATGCTTAAATTTTAATAATCTTTGTAATGGTTAGGGTGTATTTATTTAAGTTTTATTACTAATGATGGATTAATTTTGAACACAGACTGCTTATTGTTGCAAATTTTTTTTATGGTACGATCCGCCCTTACCGGAGTATACAAAGAACACGATTTCTAAATTGTTAAGGGAACTAAGGAAAGCCGAAGAAAAAACAAGGAAATGAGGATAGAAATTCAAAGGTTGAGAAAAAAAGCCTAGATGTTGATGTTGGCACTGGTAGGAGGTTGCATCTTATTAATGGCAGTATGGGTTCACAATGCAAGAAGAAAGCCTGTGGAACTAGGACTCAAAATGTTGTATTATAAATAGCGTAGTTGCAAGGCCAAGTTGGTATGCAATGTAATGTTCTTGTTTGTAAAGTCTTACCTTTGTTTATTCTTGTTGTTGAGATGGAGAAATTTATCAGATATGATCTACTCTGCTGGTTTGCTTCTTGATTGGAATTGGGTTCACCACCACTTGCAAACAGTCAATTCCTTTGAGTGTTGTAAAAATTTCTAAAACAAATGCTTATCTCATATGCTTATCTCAAGAGGCACCCTTAATTTTGTTTATCAGAACGATTCAAAAGGAAATTACTATTCATATTTTCATTTTAGCTTCTTGCATTCCAGTTCACTTAATAAAGGTAATTGAGAAGTGAAAATATCACCTCTTATTCAAAATGAATTGTTATTGACTTTGTGTAGCCGAAATGCTACTGCAAGCATATCTTCCGGGCTCCAGGTAAGAAAAAGAAAGTATGTCGGGACCCTTTTCTCTTTATTTTGAGAGACTAAAAATTTATATATATATTTTAAAAAAAAAGAAGCATCGTGATTATTGAGGTGGTCCTCCATCCTTTGAAACTAAAAGTAAACTTTCTAGACCTGGAAAATTTTGAGATTAGCTAGCCCCTTTTATTGAATGTCAAGTCAATTTTCTTGGAATCTCAATTAATGGCACGCCATCTTGGTTAAGGAAACTAAAACACCAAATTACCCCATTATAAGAATGAAAATGAAAGAACAGCAAAAGGTCTCTATTGTACTAGTCTTATAAAGTTGCAAAGTTTGCCAGATAAATGGCATGCTGAACTACCGAGCACTACCGTGTGCGGCCTCGTATTATTGCCATCTTCTATCTTGGCCCCTTAGTTGTTGGATATCATAACATTATATTGTGTTAAAAGGTTAAAAAAATTTTTGACAGAGTTTTACCTTAAAAATGAACAATCTCACCTGCCAACCAAACAACCATTGTGATACATACACAATATATAAGAGTAAAATCATGAATACATGTGGTCAGGTACATTTCCAACCAGTAACAAAAGCATTCGTTCACTAAAGAAGTCAATTGTAACTTAACAAAAGCTAAAACACAATTGACTGGTTCAACCATGCTAACAAAAGCTATGCAAAATGTGGGTTGACCCGCAGGACAACAACACCATAAATTTCAGTCATGCTCTATCATCTTATATGGGCTGACCTACAGCACAAAATTAACAAAAGTTATACAAAATTGACTTGACCCAAAGAACAACAGCACCAAGGTTGTAATTCAATCATGGTCTAAGTGGAGCTTCTTCATCGCACATGCATGGCTAGTCAAGTTGTGTTATTCCTGGTTGACTGGCATCATCTGGTTCATCTAAGAGTCTATGAGCCTGCATATAATAAAAAATAACAGGTGAATGCAATGACTTAAGCAGCAAAGCAAATGTTAAGTTCATATTGATGCTAAAAAACCTACTTTCTGCTTGGCTCTTCGTTTTTTTCCAACCGATTCAACGTACGGACCATAAGTATCCATTTTTGCCTTCCTTAATCTCCAACCTTGTGCTTGTATAGTTGGACATGTCTTTTTGTTATGCCCAACTTTTCGACAGAAGTAGCATTTGATTTTCTTCTTCGGTTCAACAACTTCAGCAGAATGTGTACTTGAAACTACAAAGCAAGAAATGAAAAAAATATTGAATTTAAATATGTCCTCAAATTCACTGAAACATAACTTTTCGCAGATTAACCATATGCCATCAAATTTATTTACCATTTTCTTCATGAACAACAGCTTGTATGTCCACATGGCAGCCTTCACCTGGTTGTTGTTCATCCGCTATAGGTTGTTCATCCATTGGTTGTGCTTATTGATATGGGAAAAATTTAAAAAGTTAGACAAAACAGCAAAGGTTGTTAGCAATATTTTGGCAGAATAGCAGTGTTTAAATATATATAAAAGATGACATATACCAGCCTGGCTATGGTCTAAGTCAGCCCCTACAACATCAGAGTGGCCCTCGGGATGACTAGTTGGACATGTTCTTCGATTGTGACCATACCGCTGACATTTGCTGCATTTGTTGCTGCTGAGAGAAGGACCCCTTTCCAGTGCCATGGCCAACTAGATGCTCAGCTGGTATAACCAATGGACATTTCCTTACCGTATGTCCCTTTTCATGACATTTTGAGCAACTTAGTGTACCTCCAGCTCTTGACAGTTTAGTCACTCCATTATTACTCTTTCGAGGTTCATCTGGTTCCCTCCTCCTTGCTTTTTTTGGCCTACCAGGAAGTCTCAACTTCTTTGGTGGTAGGATCGGGATCTTACCAGAATCCCTCCAAGCATTAGGTCCTGGTAATGGAGCAATAGCTGGCTCGTACGCGGCCAAATATGCCTCTCTCAAGTAGCAGCTATGCACGTAGTCCTCTGGGGTGGCATTTATTAGTGGAATACAACAAACTGCATGGCAACAGGGCAATCCCGTGAGCTCCCACTTTCTACACGTGCATGTGCGTCTTTCGACATCAACCACATAGGTTCCACCGTAGATATGCTGCACTTCGAATCTTTTGTCGTCTGAGTGTCTAGCAATATTGGAGGCAGCCTCATTTTTTGCCTTTTCAAGCTTTTTTTGAATCTTTGGACATATTACATCAGTCCTCTTCTTCATCCATTCCCTTTTTATCCGCATCCTATCCATGAGGTAAATTCTAAGGGTCTCCAACATACCCAAGATTGGTTTCTCTCTAGCTTCCAAGATCACAGCATTGAAACTCTCACAAAGGTTATTCAGTAGGATATCGCACTTAGTTGTTTCTCTAAAATGTGATCTTGACCATTGTCTTGGATTTGTATTGTCCACCAGCCACTTATGAGCATTGTAGTCATAATCTTTTAAAGCATCCATCTCACTCTCAAATTTGCGCATGTATGATGACCTTGCACAAGCCCAAAATCTTGCTTTTATTGTTTCACCTGGATGCGACTTCTTCATGTTATTGTGTAGATGCCTTACACAATGCCGATGCTCTACATCCGGAGTGACTTCATGAATGGCAGACCCCAATCCCTGTTAAGGGTGTAACCATCAAATTTTTTTTAAAAAAAATACGTATTATATTATCATTAACTGCAACCTAGGTAATCCGAAAAACAAGAAGATTGTAATTACCTTTTGTCTATCACTGATGAAAGTCCATGTTTTTTGTTCATGAATGCACAAGTCATGTTTCAAAAACTCCACGAACCACTTCCATGAGCTCTTATTCTCAATTTCAACTACTGCATATGCAATGGGGTAGATACAGTCGTTGGCATCAATCCCAACAGCAGTCAACAATACTCCTGGATGTGGACCTCTCAAGTGGCAACCATCTAAACCAATCAATTGTCGACAACCAGCTTTGAAGCCTTTTTTCAATGCTTCAAAGCATATGTATATCCTTTGAAATCTTTCCTTACCACTTATATCATCAACCGTTGTCTCCATATGTATCGTTGAGCCAGGATTGCAATTTAACAACTCTTCGCAGTAGTCCCACAGCTTTGTGTATTGTTGTTTGTAACTGCCATATATCAAAAGCTTTGCTTTCATAAAAGTCTTACTCACTTGGTCTCTTGTGATATTCACATTTAGCTCTAAGTGCACCTTCTCCTTAAATTCTGTGACACTCACTTTCTTATTTAATCTAAGAAAGTCCATATAGTGTCTACTTAGGAAACCTGAATTGGCACGCTTGTGATGAAAAGTCCTACCACAATTGCAAGATGGTCCCATGGTTCTAATAACAAAAGCGTCACTATCAACCTCTTTTGAAGCATAAATGAACCAGCCACAATTTGCACTATTGCATTTAGCTCGCATTCTAGACGCGTCATTTTTACCCCACCTAAAATGTTTACCCCATTTAACTCCATAAAAATCAACAGCTTGTTTAAATATCTGTTTATCATCAAACAACAGCCCAACAAAGAATTTTGGATCAACCATATCATGCTCAGGTCTAAACCTCACGTATCTTGGCTTTCTCCTCTTTGAACTATCTTCATCCGAGGTTTCATTATTGCTATTTAACTCTTCAGAATTCATTGACTCTGATTCTTCATGCACTTGAATATTTTCTTCATGGTACAACTTGAAGTCAGTAGTTGTATCATGAATATTTTGCTGTCTAAATGCTCCTCCAACAACAGGCTTTTTTTGTTCATTTTTTTTGCCTTCATTCTTGCTCTCATCAACAACTGTTTCTGCTGTGTCTTTTGCTTTTTCAAGCTCTTTATCAGCATCGACAACAGATTTTTTGAAAATCACATCATCTTCATCATCCCTAAAGTCGTAATCACTATCCACCAAGCTTTCACTTTCTGTAGAATCTGATTGTACATCTTCTTCAATCCCATAGCCATTTTCTTCCTCCATTAATTCAATTGGCACCGTGGTTTCTTCAAATGTGGTAGACTCCTCAAATGTGATGTCAACATAAAAAGCATCTTCATTTGATATACCAGCCTCTCCAATATCCACATTAGAACTGCCTACTTTACTATCAATAAATCTAATATGAAATTCCTGCACTGAGTACACCTCAACCATGCCAGTTTGTTTCCCAATACATGCCATGTCTATAACATCATCCTCACTTTCTATATTCCGTAGTTTGAAACTACAATCTCCACAAGGAACTCTATAAAGCAGTTTCACATTTTTGTCACATCCGACAAGAGTGCAAAAGCCATGGAGATGTGCCTTGTTAACTACATTTGCAACAACACCTTCAAATGATTCCATACTCCCCCCCACATACTTTTCTTGTGGTGGTCCAAAATATACCCCACCGTAATATATTTTTAGTGTAAAGCAGTCCAGCTCATGTCCTGTGTTTTTTTTTTGGCATAAAAGACAAAAAAAATTTTTAATTAGGCATCAACATGCTCGGTCACTATCCTGTAACCCAATTAGGTAGCATGAAAACAACAATATAGTGCATTTTTCACAGCAAAGGGACCACCGAAACTAAAATAACAAGAGAGTCCACTACACATACCCCACAACTCATATCTACCAAAATCCTATCATTTAAATTAGAAAAGGCAAAATCTACCAACTGTAGTTCAACAACCAGATACGAAGTTCAACTTATTAGCAAAAAAATTAACTTCAAACATCGCACATGCAGGCCGACACTTACCGGAAATCCTCGCTGCCATTCCGTCGGAATTTTCATCATCGACCTTTTCCTTGCTTTCCTGTGCTGCCTGTGAACCAATTTCTCCATTCCGCTCTGTTTTCGTCATCTTATCACCCTCCATTGCTGGTAATTTGAATCGGTTTCAAGCCCCAAATTTTGCCTGCTATTTGGATGCAAAATGGGTATTTTGTTGGAAAACCCCTAATTTCACAGGTTTCCCCCAATTCAGATGCAAAATGGGATCTGTCTTGCTTCCCGTGAAAATTAGGATGTGTACTTCCAAATTTGCCCCTGCCTCGCCGTCGGTTTCTGTACAGATACATATGTTTTGGGTGGCGACGCCGTATAGGTCCTTAATTGGCACAATAATTTTAGTTAAGGAACTTAATTCGTGCGATAAAACGTTGAGGGACCAAATCGGCTTTAGTAAAATAGTTTGAGGACTAAATTGGCGATTTTCCCTTGAATTAACTAGTACCAAAGTTTTGTTTAGACAAAATAGTAAAAAAGGTTGGCGGGGACTCTTTTGTTGAAAATTGGAAGAAGGAAACACTTTTAACTCGTACTACTCTCCAGAGAGAAATGGGCCACCGTTCCTTTTCCCAAACTCCCCACGCGGACTCTTCACTTTTCTATCTCGCATCCCCCAAAGAAGCGAAAACACTCTCCCTTTCCCATAAACTCTCGGCCAAATATGGATTTCCCAAACTGAAATCGATTCATTCTCCCCTAACTCATAAATCCTCAACCATATATGCTACAACAGCTTTCAATTGAAGATCAGAGAAGAAGTTTTACTTGTTCTTGCGCTTAACTTCATCATTAATACAGATCTAGATCATCACTAGAAGTAAGAAATTCAAAGAAATATAACAAAACATATTAATCCGGTATTTACTATGAGCACTCGTTGACATATTTAAATTAAGCATAACTTATTACGTTAATACACACAATCACAATTAATGTACTCCTTGTATTATATGCTTTTTCGTATTAACTACATTTTTTTAAAAGACTAATGCATAAAACCACTCTAAATGAGTGTCAAATTGGCACCCATTAGCCAAACTATGTTAAGCCAATTAAGTAATACCAATACGCGAGCAACTTCAAGCCTTCAATTAATAATCGGTGAATGTGAAAAGGCTCCATCAAACATGATTTTATATATATATATATATATATATATATATAACAAGACAATTTCATTCCAATATTAGTACTAATGGCAGCAAATACATCAAACATTACACAAATTTATATAGATCTGAAAATCAAATAATATAACAGATTTAAAAATCTATAAATTTGACCACAACATTGAAACTCCAAGAATATCTTCCATCAAATAAATGTCAGTACAATTCAACAAATCTATATCCATGTCTTTTAATTGTTGAATAGTCAGATAAAAAACTACTTCAAGTCTGAAGAAAAATTTAGATCTGACTTCCAAATTTAATTGGAGGAGTTTTAGAAAGAAAGAAGAAAGAGAGAATGAATCCTGCAGGAAGAGAGCTTTTGTAATATCCAGATGATTTACTTCTATATTAAGTTATAAAATCTTATTACAGTCTATACTAGCTATTTGGCAAGTATAGTAATTAGTTTATGAATGATTTGATAGTATACCAATTAGAGAAATAAAGGGCTCATTGATTTTATTTGATAGTGATTGGAAATTAATGAGGTCCATGATCTTATTTAGAATATTTCATTAGTTAAAAACTAACAGCTGATGTGTGAAATAGTTGATCTAGACCAAGATAAAATTTCTCATATTATACCTCTAATGCCCAACAAATAACACATTTCTTTTTTTCCTTGTGTTTCAAAAACCATGAAGGAAGCTACATGGAAAGAAGTAGAGGATAATTTTGAAAAGTAAACTGTATAGCATGCTAATGGTGGTGGGAAGCAAAACTAGATCTTTAAATTGATCATTTTGACATGAGTAGTTAAGAATTGCAAGAACAATAATACAATCAATGGGAAGGGCCATAAACTTCAGCATATTCTCACACCACGTTCGGCATGCAAAGTAAATTTGGAGAACACATTGAAGAATCCTCTGTTTATGCAGCCTGACATAAAGCCCCAATTTGTAACGTAGAGAGATTCAGAAGAAGATCAGCTTCTCAATCTAAAACACCGTGGTAGATGGAAGCTAGAACTTGGAGTTTGATTAGTATCAAAAGCATATTCAATGACCTCTTTTGCATCTAAGTACATGCAGGTACCAATAGATTTTGGTTAGGTAGTCATTAACTTGGCATCTTTTCACACATTCTGATTGTTATCTGTATCCATGCAAGCCATCTTGCCGGTTAAGAGGTACTAATATTTTCAATATTTGCAGCTAAAAAGAAGAGAAAGCTTAAGTTATGAAAGAAAAGAAAAGAAAAGAAGAGAGAAGAAGAGACTTAGTTTTAATGTTGTTTGGGAGTTTGCTGAAGAAATAAAATGATATTGGATAGCTATGTCAATAAAATTTTGTTTAATAGACATTTAGGGATAAAATTGGTATTTTAAAAAAAATTTATAAAGCTTGCTTCAACTCTCTTTTTTTGGAAAACATATTATCTGACATAAGAGCTATATTCTCTCCCTTTCTTCTCATTTCCGGTCAAATCTAAGGTCCCCAAACAAAGCATTGGTCTCCACACGATGTACAATTATCTGACATAAGGTTCCAGTATGCAAAGTCTAAAATCGAAGGATGAATTAGGTAAAGGCAACTTCAACGTATGCCAATCTTTTATTTCCTTTCTTTCATTACTATCTCCATTTGCAGCACCCTTCATATTAGACATTTTGCAATTTTTGACAGCTATGGTGAAAAAAAAAATTATGACTCTAAATTTTTTGCTGTTAATGCCACAACACAAAATTTTTTGCATAAAATACTAAATTTGCCCTTCTCGAGTCCAAATTTAGTTGGGGCTTAATGCATCATTTCAACAAATTTTGCTATGAAAATAAAATTTGAGCTATGGCAATATGATTTGTCCTAGCTACTCAAGCAAACAATGACAGCAAATCATTACCTTGTCCTCCCTCATCTATTGATACATGTGTCAAATATCTTTATCATTCCATTATCCAAGAATTAGAGTAAAATATATGCTTTAGTTTGGTACGAGGGTGCTCAATCGGTGCAAGCACAAAACCACCAGCTCTTGGGAGCTCTTGAGCTGGTGGCCACCACCAAGCTCTTAAGGCTTTGGTGAATTCTTGCCTCTCACCAAAAATGTCATTCTTGTGGCTCTGCTTCAAATCCAGACCTATTGTTCAAATCCAGCTGGTGACCGGATATCGACTCGGCCAAGGTCAGGAGTTAGGAGTCAATGGGTTCGATCGAGGGTCAATAGGAGTCGAACCGGATGACGTCATAAATAAAAATTATTTAAAAATTAAATTATTGTATATAAAATATCCAATAACATATTGATATTAATAAAGGTATATTTATATATATTTGATGTTTCAAATATATTTAACAAGAAAATACAAAGAAATTAGAACAATCAAGTAACAATTTATATTATTTAATAAACATTAACAAGTTTAGAATTAAAATTATGGATTTAATTGAAAAATAACATCAAATTTTAGGACAATATTTATAAAATATGAAATATTTGAGGTATATTAATAAGTTTTCACAATTTAGGGGGTCAAAACATAATATTAAAAAAGTTTGAACTTTTTTTACAAAATCTCCTATTGGACCGGTTTTTCCGGTTCTGTACCGGTCAAACCCGGTTTTTGACTGGAGTTGACCGGATTTTAAATCTCCCGGTTCTGATGACCAACTCGGACCGGACACCTGGCCGGTTCCCGGTCGGACCGGCCGGTCCGGTCCGAGTTTGAAAACACAGATCCAGACGGGTGCGCTGGTCCGGTGGTGGTTCAGTCCCCATCAGTCCCCCGTAGGCTCAGTTGAGCCTCTCCCGTAGTTAGAGTAGAAGTAGGAGTAGGGATGACAATTGACCAAAAAAAAAAAAAAAAATCAGTGCAAGCACAAACATAACTTCTTAGAAGTTCTTTGTAAGAAGATATTCTGTAGCACTTGTTTTAATATAATATATACGAGATAAAAATGTGACTAGAAAATATTTTAATATAATATATATGAGATAAAAATATGACTAGAAAATGCATTAAAGTATAATATCAAAAAATTCGAAAAAAAATTTCTACAAAAGAACACAATCCAATCAAAGGCCTAAAGAAGCCCAACTGAGCAGGAATAGATACGGGCTAACTTGGCACCCAAACTTAATGTGGATATGGCCTAAGTCCTCGTAGCCCTTTGTGATTTGATTCAACCAAGAAAGGATCGAATTTTCACCCGACGAAAAAAGGGCCGGATCCTTGAACATCCGGAAGAAGAAGAAGAAGAAGAATGATTCCAAGGTTGGAAGTTGAAACCTGAAGCAAATACCAGAAAAAGCAACAGAGCACACGGTGTCGTTTTAGTGACAGGAAATGATAGTTGTTAGAAGAACCTTCTCACCATTAAAGCTCAGGAAACTCTTACAACCAGTTTCTTTCTCCACCCATACATATACAAAGCCTGTATCTAATTCCTTCTCTTCAGCTTCCCCAACCCAAAACCCTCCTAAAACCCTATACCCATTGTTCTTCTTCAGACCCTTTTCCTCAGAGTCTGTAAAGATTCAAGTAAAACCCATATCCAGAGATGGAAACTACGATGATTCCTCCTCACAGGGCCTTCCCGTTTGTCCTGGCTGTGGTGTTCAAATGCAAGATTCTGACCCTAAACAACCTGGATTCTTCGTTGTACCCACCCCTAAAACCCCCAATTACAAGCTCCGTATTCATAAAAATCCAGTCTTTGATGAGCCTGAAATCTCTGATTCCCTGAAGAAGGGGCTTTTGAATGAGACGGTGGAACCTCAAGATGTGGAAAATCTCGAAAACCCAGACCAGAAATTGGCTGAAAAGCCTCTAGTGTGTGCTAGATGTCATAACTTGAGGCATTATGGGAAGGTGAAGGACCCAAGTGTTGAAAATCTGCTGCCTGATTTTGATTTTGATCATACTGTTGGGAGGAGGTTGATGTCCATTAGTGGGGCTAGGACTGTGGTTTTAATGGTGGTTGATGCATCCGATTTTGATGGCTCGTTTCCTAGGAAAGTGGCTAAGTTAGTTTCTAAGACGATTGATGAGAATTCGCGATCATGGAAGGAAGGGAAATCTGGGAATGTGCCTAGGATGGTGTTGGTTGTGACAAAGATTGATCTTTTACCGAGCTCATTGTCACCTACTAGGCTTGAGCATTTTGTCAGGACAAGGGCCAGGGAGAGTGGAGCAAGTAAGTTGACGAGTGTGCATTTGGTCAGTGCAGTGAGGAACTGGGGTGTGAAGAATTTGGTTGATGATGTGGTGGAGTTGGTAGGATCAAGAGGGCACGTGTGGGCGATTGGGGCGCAGAATGCTGGAAAGAGTACTTTGATTAATGCAATAGGGAAATGTATTGGAGGGAAGGTGAGTCATTTGACTGAGGCACCTGTTCCTGGGACGACTTTGGGGATTGTAAGGGTGGAAGGAATGCTTCCTGGTAATGCCAAATTGTTTGATACCCCGGGGCTTTTGCATCCTCATCAGATTACAACTAGATTGACTAGAGAGGAGCAGAAACTGGTGTGCATAAGTAAGGAGTTGAAGCCAAGGACGTATAGGATCAAGGTCAGTCTGCCTTTGTTTTAGCATTTGTATGCTAAATAACATATGAAGGGACGAGAAAAAGAAATCAAATCGTCATATAGCCTATAAGCCCGTAATTTCGAAATTTTGTAGTAACAAATTCATTTATAGGCTATTATACATATTGATTTGTATATGCACATACTTTCGTCACATCTATGTGCAGTTGCTGATAGTGTTTTATTCAACACCAGGACTCCTTGAACTAAAAGTCAACACAAATAGGAAAGTCTGTGTATAAACATGAGTTCTTGTTTTTCTCCCTTTTACTGAAATAACTGTAGAGAAATTTGGTATTTTATTGAAAAAGTTTCATCACCAAAAGTTAGTGGAATATTTAATTTAGGAACTCTTGGCTGCATATCATATTACATGTTTGAGCTAGTTTCTTACAAGAACTGTTACATGCATAAGCTAGAGGTTGCATACAGAAAGAGAGCACTAACACGAGATGCAGCCCAAAAAAAAAGGAGGCTTTTCTAAGGCGGGAAGCCTATAACTGGGCTCTCTGCTGGTGCACTTCCTCTTTATCTATTTTTTTTCACATGATACATGTTGAAAAGCTCATCTAGGGACTTGAGCTGCTATTAAGTATGTGTGAGAGTCAAAAATTTGGAGAGGAAATGAAGCACTTCTAGGTGGTGCTTGAAGGTGTCTTTGAATGACTTTCGATTCTGAAGCGTTAAATTTCCATGCGATGAAATTGTTCAATTAGGAAAACTGTAAGAAACAAAACATGTCCTTATTCCCAATCAAATGTTCAAGTCTTCCAGAATATATGTACATGATACTGAAGATTGGTTTACCAATTTACGAGTTGGCATGTGTCCTTGTTAATAATGGATTTGCATATGGTAAAAGTGGTGTTCGTTTTTTGTCTCCTTCTTTTTTTCTTTTCTTTTGTGATGGCAGAAGAGGGAGGGGGAGGGTTTGGGTGTGGGAGGAGGTGCATGGTGACCCCTTTTGTGCTTTCTGTATTGAGTAATCTTTACTGATCATATACGTTCATCAATGAGATATGTTCTTCATTGGATATCCAACTTTCTTCCTGTATTTTGGGGCCTACATGTGTTACATTTTGTGTCACAGGTTGGACATTCCATTCATATTGGTGGATTGGTGAGGTTAGATATAGAAGAATTGTCGACAGATTCTCTTTATGTTACAGTCTGGGCATCTCCTCTTCTCCCACTTCACATGGGGAGGACAGAGAGTGCTTCTACCATGTTGGAAGAACATTTTGGTCGCCAATTACAGGTACAATGTACTTTTTTTTTGGGGAGGGGAGGGTGGAGAATGCAGATAGATCATAAATTAGCCAATGTTTGTCTTTTAGGAGAATTTCATTCAATGCTTTCCATTGTTCTGTTTCGGCACTCATAGCCATGGCGCCTATTGATACACAATGCGTGATCTCATCAACCAAATTTGTGATGCATCCTGCTTGTGGAATTGAAAATGAAGTTTGTATTGGAATCTTCATAGTTCCTGGAAAGTTTTAGCTAATGCATCTGAAGATTGTTCACATTATGCAAAATTCAAGGTCTTGTATGTGCTTAGGATGAAGTAACCATTGCTGCATTTACCTAATTAGTTAACTTTTAAAGTTTTAGACTTTGAGACTCTTCTGCTTTTGTGTTATTAAGCGGAGCTTCCCGTCTGGAGGAGAATGTCTTTAAGCTAGAAAGAGATGTTGCAATAATTCTAAGCGTGGTTCATTGGACATCAGCTTTACGTAACCACTAAATTATGAAGTGAAATTCGTCACTTCTGTGTATTGATGGAGGAAATCATCACATTATGGTTGCTGAATACTTGAAAATGATTGAGACATAGATGTACTTTGCTGGTAGCAAAACAACTTGTCAACCTGATTAGTCTCCTTGTACCTAATAAAAAGACATCATGTGATGTGATTTGTAATATTTTGCAGTTTGTACCTCATTAGTTTGTTTACTTTCTGCTCTGATTTTGCTTGATGCTTCCTTCTTTCATACTGATTGAAGGTTACGGTAAAAATATTCATAACAGACAATGTAAAAAGTCCTCAATGAAAGCGTGGTTAAATTTTTTTCAAAAATTTTTCTTGACTTCAGAAAATTTTCATTCTACAGCCTGATGATCTGAATTTTAGAATGCTGCCTTAAGTTTACTAATGATTCTTGCATGGTTGAGGTAGGAATTGTTGTTGTTTTTTTTCCCCTTGAACTTTTTCTTATGTATCCACTACTGAGTGTCCTGTTGTATATGTTAATGTCCTTATCTCAGCCTCCTATTGGAGAAGAACAAGTTGAGAAGCTTGGGAAATGGGTGAGAAAGGAATTTCAAGTGAGTGGAAACTGTTGGGATACAAGTTGTGTTGATATTGCAGCTGCAGGTCTTGGTTGGTTTGCCATTGGACTTAGAGGAGAGGCTTTGTTGCGCGTTTGGACATATGATGGAGTTGACATTGTTTCCCGCAATGCTTTGCTTCCTCAGAGATCACACAATTTTGAAGTTGCGGGCTTCACAGTCTCAAAAATTGTCTCCACAGCAGACCGAGCATCCAATAAAAAGCGCAAGGATGAAAAGAAAAGAAAAGCAAGTGACTCCATAGCTGTAGCTGCTGATGCTCCTCCAGCATTAACTGTTGACGCTGCTGCCAGTTCTTGCTGAGACTGCCAGCATAAGCTACTGCAGAAATATGAAAATTTTTGGTTACTTAAACAATGAACGAGTAGAACAATTGGCCGATACCACCAAGAAAGAATGCTGTAGAGCAGGACTGAAAACGAGGCTTAATCTAAAGCCCTGCGGGAGTTTCTGAAGATTATCAAGTTTCAATGGGAGTAGAAGTCAAAGATTCTCTACTACCCTCCCTGCCAAAGATAGCATCAATCTTCATACGTTCTATTAAGTTAGATGCATGCAGTTCAAGAGATGTTACTGCATCGGCCAGGTCTCCAATTGAACCTCATGCGAGATCAACATGTTTGCATGTGTGGAAACTGAGCAGAGACACATTGAAGTTCTGCTTGTGCATCATGGTTTGATCACGTTGCTCTTTTCAGTTGTGATGGTCATCAAAGGCATCTGTTGTCAATGTTTGTCCTAAAATTGATTAGCTGATTTATAGGCCTCTCTCCAAGAAGTTGTATATTTAGCTGAAAAAGATAGTCTGTCTATCATGGCCTGCTTTAGTCATACATGCCTTTTCAAACAGGTTCTTGGAAGTGAAGTTTTTACATGGTTTTCGTTGATGAGTAATGGCTTTATTTTCATATATCCTTTTTAATATAGAAACTATTTCTAAGATGGATGGTGAATCCAACTTGTTCATTCAAGGAATTTCCTCTTCTTTCTGGTGGTGGTAATTTATTGGGCATGATTGTTTTACAGGCTGTTGCTCATATACAGTACTATGGCTGCACCTGCATTTGTGTGTGTGTGTGTGTGTGTGTGTGAATATTTTCCACTTCTATAGAGAACTGAGACATCTTCAGCCCTGCAAATCTAAACATTAGGTATACTTTTCTTCTATTTTTCAAGCATCAGTCTACATTTCATAGTTTTCTTGTTACTAAAATGAAGCTTCTTCTTGATTATACGCTATCTTGCCAAGCACATTTTATCTAAAATCTGACTTTGCCAGCGACCAAGTAAAATGTTCAAAACTAGCAAAACAAGGACTAGAGAGACGCATGTATGAACAGCCACTATGTGTATTACAGATGGCCCATGATAATAATTTCCATTCACCTGGCCTATTATCACCAATTTATTAATAAAAGAGAAAAATGTCGTTTTGATACACAAATTTTGACATATGAGCAGTTTTAATTCCCAAAATTTGGACAATGATAAATCTAGTACCTAATTTTTCAACTATTCAGCACATTTAGTACCCCTGATGGATTTTTCCTAAATTAGTACTGAAAAAGGTCAAGTGATAGTCACGTCTAACAACTATTGTATAAAAAATATCAAAGAAACGTAAAATATCCTTTTGACACTAAGTGTCATGTAAAATATCCTTTTGACACTAAGTACTAAGTTTAAGGACTAACAATTTTATTAAAAGGATATTTTACATTTTTTGACATTTTTTTATATTATAATTGTCGGATATGTAACTATCACATGACTCTTTCTGGTAGTAATTTGAAAAAAAAAACTATCAAGGGTACTAAATGTACTCAAAAGTTGAAAGTCTGGGAACCAGATTTATTTTCATTTAAAGTTTGGGAACGAAAACTGCTCATCTATTAAAGTTTGGGTATCAAAACTGCATTTTTCTTTTAATAAAAATATGGAGTACACAAATTATGATGGTGAGCTACCAACCCATATTTATTATATATATGTCATTTGGTTGATATTCCATGTGGGCTGGGGATAGGTAGTTAGAGGAGGCATTTCTTCAAGCTTTAAAACACCCAGATCTACCTTCCATTTTCACAGCTAATCATTTTATTTGAAGGTTAAGTGCACTTTACTCCCTCAATTATAGATGCTTCGCCTCTTATATATGATCAACTTACCACCTCAGGGCTATTCAGTTTTGTGAGATTTTAACATGTACCCATCCATGTACCTTACTTGATGGAGAATGTTTCTTATCAGATGAGTCACAATATCTATACATATCTTAACATGTCCAATTGCCGATATATAGAATTTTCCCAAATCTCCAAACAATCAGTTTTTTGTATTTGGACCATTTATTACATTAAGCATTTGGATAGATTACCATATTGAATAGAACATAACGTCTTAACAATGGATTGATGAGAAGAAATGTATTGTGATTTTGACTAGAATCTGCAATCACTTAATGTCAGGGGCAAAAAAAATATTTTTACTTATCGCTTACTAATATATTCATCATGTTGTATTATAGTTTTGACACAACAAAACTATTTAATTGAATAATATAATAAAATTACTAAGATAATGCCCCAACGGCAGGTCGAATGGTATCTCTCTTGGTCTTTACCTAATGTCACCAATTCGAACCACATTGACTATTGTGCAATATATTTTTTAAAAAGCTTTTGCATCACTGTAGAGAATTAGTCTGACGTAAGTCAGGATACTCCATGCATAAGAAAAAAAAAATAAAGATAATCCTTAGAAAAAAAAAGTTACTAAGATAACATAATAGATGTGACTATGATTAAGGGTCAAAATTGCACTTTATCCATAATTCAGCACCATCTCAGATTCATTTAGTAACTTTTAGGCACAAACATACTAATGCTATAAATCATATTTAAGACCATTTGACAGAACATTCAAATTTACACTGGTCAAAAAGGAGAAGAACATGGAAAATTCGGCTGAAAAAGTGACAATAGACAGTAGACAGTATAGCAGGAGTAGTGGTGTACTTCTTGTTGGTGGTGTGGCCACTCTGGAGTCTGGACTGAATCTCTGAGGAACCAAATAAACACCAAAATCCCTTTTGTTTCAGGATACAGATAGATCAATGATTCCTTCTTCCTCTTGTCTGTAAATTCCCCATCTTCAATTATCAACCGAGCCACCCCAACACTTCTGCACTCGCAGAACACCGTCGCCAGTTTATGCTCTCTTTCTCTCTCTCCAGACAAAGAAATACGGTAACACAACTGCTATTTCTGCTTCAGACAAGCCTAGAATCTGAAGGACTCTGATCTTTCTTCCTTCTAGTAGGGAAACCAGCATCATGTCTACTAAATCCAAGTAAGTTTCTTTCTTGCAGATCTGATGTGGGACATTCTTTCTTTGTTTCTTTAGCTCTGTTTTTACCCTCATTTTTTCTTGTTTTTGGGCTGTTTTGCATCAGCTGCTCTGCAGTGCCGCATTAGTCTCTGATATGGGATTTTTTTCCCCCTTGCTGTCTTTATTTCTGTTGGGGTTCTGTAATTCTTTCCATTTTCTCTGTCTTGGTTGTTTGCTTTTGCTGCTTGTCCCTGCTGCGAAGCACGTTATTACGGAATTGTGGTCTGTTCGGTTAATCCCTTGGTTTGTGCACTTGTATATTTTTGAATTTAGGTTGCTTGCTAGAGTCCTAATTTGCTGATATGGATCTGGGATCTGAACTTCTTGCTTAAACTAAATAAATTTCGCTGGGGATTATTGTCATCTTTGCTTGTTTGTTTTCTCCGTTTCCTTTTCTTGGTCCATCGGGATGGAATGTGTCAATAGATCTTCATTCTTTGCTTTAAAGTTGTAAAGATTACATTTTGTTTATCTCTTTGTATTGAATGAGAAGTCATGAATTGGATCATAATCTGCTGAATATGATATTCAACCAGTCATGTAATGGTGCCATTTTGTGAACTGCAAACAGATCTAGTGGTTTTTGTGAAACAACTCCGAATAGCAAAGTATCACCTGCAACCCCAAAGGTTAGTAAACTCATCAGCCGGGGGGGAGTGACTAAATCTGCTACTGATTCACCTTCCCCCCTGCAAAGTACACGCATTTCAGTTGATCGTTCACCAAGATCTGTTGCTTCCAAGCCTACAGTCGAGCGCAAGCCCTGGAAGCCTGCTGATGTAAGTTTTCATGAACTCCTTGTTGCGTAGCCAAGCTCCTGTTCTATAAGTGATACGGTTATCATTCTGCAGAAGAAACCGACTGCATCTCCAACTCCAACTCGTATATTGAAGCCGTCAGAACTACAGGCTGAACTAAATATTGTCCAGGAAGATCTCAAGAAGGCCAAGGAAAAGCTAGTCTCATTAGAGAAAGAGAAATCGCAGGCTCTTGAAGAATTAAAGGAAGCCAAGAGTTTGGCTGACGAAGCAAATGAGAAGCTCAGTGAGGCTTTGGTGGCTCAAAGGCGAGCTGAAGAAGATTCTGAGATTGAGAAATTTCGAGCAGTTGAGATGGAACAGGCTGGCATTGAGGCAGCTCAGAAGAAGGAAGAGGAATGGCAGAAAGAGCTTGAAGCTGTGAGGAATCAACATGCATTGGATGTGTCCGCCCTACTTTCCGCTACTCAGGAGCTTCAGAGGGTAAAGCAAGAGCTTGCCATGACTTCTGATGCAAAAAACCAGGCACTCAGCCATGCTGATGATGCAACTAAGATTGCTGAGATTCATGCTGGAAAGGTTGAAATTCTGTCCGGTGAAGTTGTCCGATTGAAATCTTTGCTTGATTCAAGGATGGAAATAGAGGCTGATGAGAATGCCAAATTAGTGGCAGAGTTGAAACTAGAGATAGAGACTTTGAGGCAAGAACTCAAGAATGCAAAAAGCTACGAGGAGATATTGGCGGAAAAGGAGGCTAGTCTTGAGCAACTTAATGTTGAGCTGGAGGCTGCAAAAATGGCAGAGTCTTATGCGCACAGTTTAATGGATGAATGGAAAAAAAAGGTTGAAGAATTAGAGCTTCAAACAGAGGAAACAAAGCGGTTGGAAAGATCAGCATCAGAATCTCTCGAATCAGTAATGAAACAACTTGAAGGGAGTAATGATTTGTTGCATGATGCAGAATCTGAGATTGCATCTCTTAAAGAAAAGGTCGGATTGTTAGAAATCTCAAATAGAAGGCAGAAAGCAGATTATGAGGAATCAGAACGTCATCTTCAGATGGCCAAGGAAGAAGCTTCTAATCTGGAAAACAAGGTTGAATCTCTTACAGCTGAGCTTGAAGCCGTGAAGGAGGAGAAAACTCAGGCCTTAAACAATGAGAAACTTGCTGCTTCCAGCGTGCAAACCCTATTGGAAGAGAAAAACAAGCTCATAAATGAGTTGGAAAATTCTAGGGATGAAGAAGAGAAAAGTAAAAAGGCAATGGAAAGCTTGGCATCAGCCTTGCATGAAGTTTCTTCAGAAGCAAGAGAAGCCAAAGAAAAGTTGCTCTCTGTCCAAGGTGAGCATGAAAATTATGAAACGCAAATAGAAGATCTGAAGCTTGCTCTGAAAGAAACAAATGAGAAGTATAAGACCTTGCTTGATGATGCAAAACAAGAAATCGACGTTCTAACCAATTTGAATGAGCAATCTAAGCAGAAGCAGCAAAACTTGAAGAGTGAGTGGGCGCAGAAGGAACTTCAACTGATGACCTCTCTCAAGAAAATTGAAGAAGTTAACTCTTCAAGGGAAAAAGAGATAAGCAGATTGATTAATTTGCATAAAGCGGCAGAGGATGAAGCTGGTGCAAACAAGGAAGAAGAAATTCGTTTGAAGACTCTGCTTAGGGAAGCAGAGTCTGAGGTCTCTTATTTAAAGGAAGTTCTTGGAGAAGCTAAGGCAGAAAGCATGAGCTTGAAAGAAAGTTTATTGGACAAAGAGAACGAATTTCAGAATATTCTTCAGGAGAATGAGGAGCTCCGAAATAGTGAAGCTGCCTGTCAAATGAAGGTCGCAGAGTTGTCTAAATTGCTTGAAGAAGCTTTGGCCAAAAAGCAAGCTGAAGAAAATGGTGAGCTTACAGACAGTGAAAAAGATTATGATATGCTCCCAAAGGTGGTGGAATTTTCTGAACAAAATGGAGGTGGAAGCCAAGAGAAGCCAAAGATGGAGCTCTCCACTCAGCAATCTGAGCATCATCTTGAGGAACACCTTCCAGAACTAGAAAAACTCTCACATGATGATGCTCTACAGACTGGTGCTGAGAAAGATGTATTAAATGGAAGACCAAAAGAAAATGAGAATAAAGATAAGGAAGACGATGACTCTGTAGAAGCTGATTCAAAAATGTGGGAAAGCTACAAGGTTGGGGAAAAAGACTTCTCTCCAGAGGGGGATGCTGAGCAGGAATCTATTGAGGAGGACTTGGAATCTAAGGCTGATGGTAGTGAGGGCAATGACCAGGCTAATGGGCTTCCTTCAAAAGAAAACTTTGATGACAGTGGAAGTTCACCAACTAAGCAGCAAGGTCAGAAGAAGAAGAAAGCTCTGCTCCGCAAGTTTGGCAGCCTACTCAAGAAGAAGGGCACTAGCAACCAGAAATAGTATACCTATGCCCATGTAACATCTTTGTAAACATGAACATGGTTATGTCACTTTGTGCGTGTGATTATTCTCATGTATGCATACTGATTGGTTTTGTAACAAGTTTTTACTGTCGAGATTTTGTTAATTACATTTCATTTTCAACCAATTATTCTTTTTTTTTTCGTCTTTAATTGATTCTTAGATGAGACTGTAAGCAATTTTGGGAATGCTGTATTATAGAAGCTTCTATTTCTTCTACAATGCTCAAACATAACATGATACATGCTGGAACAAAGGGAAACTAGCATACTAACAAAAATTGAAGATGGGTATACATGGTGTTCCTTGCTACTAGGGCTTTATTCTGCCACCTTTCTTATTTTTGTTCTCAGAATTTGAAGATCCATAGCAGTATGAGAAACAGAATGCTATGAAAGGCATTGGCCACCTTCAAGGAGTTTTACACTACACTGGCTTGTGACTGCCTCGATGAGGAAGATCTTGAAGGACAAGTCAAACAAGAGCAAACAATGGGAATCTCTGCCTATGCAAACTTTTTGCTGCTCAAACTACAGGTAATATATTGCTACTTTATGATAACCTTGTTTTCACTTTACATGGTCTGTTGTAAATTAGTCCTTTTATTGATTTGTAATGAATTTGTGGTGCATTTGCTGGTTTACAAGTGTTCATGTTGTCTTTCATCATGAAACTACCAGTTAAGTTGAATAAATATTAAGCAAAACAAACAAGAGTTTCATATTTTGAGTATGATGGAAGAAACTAAATTTCTCGAGTACGTATTCCGTGCTTCATCATAAGTATTTTATGTCCCCTAATCTGATAGATTTATTTGAGAAATATTTCTCTGTTTATAGAGAAGGTAGTATCTAAAACCTTTTCTATCTTGCATTTGGATGGTATTTCCTCACTGAAGCCTTACTTTTGAAATCATGTTGAACTCTAGTTTTGGGTTCTCAGATTTGGTCCTATCTGCAGAAACTAGTTAACAATAAATCTGCTAACATGATGACCTGAATTTTGCTGGCCTTAGGAGTTCTGTATCATGATAAATGCTGCTATAGTGAAAATTGCTTCAGATGTACTGTAGAAGCTCAGGAAAAGAGATTGTTCATGCATAGGAATAGGTATTCAAAGTGTAGTTATCTTTACCTATTTCTTCTCACGCAAGTCAATTTTGGACTTGTTTGAGTTTCACTTTTCTGATGATCTTCAAAATCGGACGTGGAAATTAAGATGATGCTACTTAACTATGCTTCCTCATTTGCCTGGCTGTACCTATCGCGTGAGAGAAGATTCTGACCCAAAAGCTGGAGTTTTAAATAATGCACACGCCTAAATCCCCAATGACAAGTCTCCTGTTGATAAAAACTCGCATGATTGATGAGCATAAGATTCCAGTATTTCGGAAGGTGTTTTTTCAATCAAGCTTCTTGTGCGGCTGTGCCTCATATGTTCAAAAATCCAGAAATTGTTATCAGAATTTGCCAATGCAATCTATTTTTCTGTAGATGTTACAATTGAGGCATAATGTGAAGTTGAAGGACATGACTGCAGACAAGTTTTCCTGACTCATATTTGTATCAGATGGTTGGACTATATCATTGTAGTTAAAATGGTGGTTTGATGCTTCAGATTTTCATTTTTATTTTGTAGGAGAAGGGCTGATTAGTTTTGAAGACAAATGATGAGAATTTGCAAGCATGGATTTAACAAGTGATGAGATTTTGCTTAGACTGACAAGAGGAGCAGGTATTTAGTTCACGTGAATGACTAAGTCGAAACCAGAATTTTTCTCAAATGGATCATTATGTTAATTTCTTCTAAAATACAAGTTTTAGTTTAACCAGTTGGATTTTGCACCTAAAATTATGTATGCTAGTCTTCTGTCCTCTGGTAATCTAGTTGTCGTTGTTGGACTGCTATCCTTCATATGCTGTTATGCAAAACCTGGAAAAGTGAAGGCTTAAAAAAGTCAAGGCCAAGCTCAATTATGAACCAGTCTGAAACTGTGGTAATTATAACATTTTGGAGCGATGAAGTTATAAATAGACCTTCCGTAACATGCACAAGCATATGCGCATACTCTTAGTATCTGATAGTGTATATTCCGACACTTTGGACTCTTTTTGGAAAATATCTGACCACAATGGGAGAGCTACATAGAGATGTGCAGTCTCTTTTACATTTGCGTTTTACTAAAATATGTGCAGAGAATTTAATCACCTCTCTGAGAAGAGGTAGAATCCCATCTTGCATTCTTGCTCTTCTCTATTCAGTTTACGCTTTGCATAGGCTTGTCAAGTTGAGGCTTTTCAGGATAGCAGTCAGCAGGACAAGTTCTTCATACATGGAGTCTTGAATTCTGAAGGAAAATGGAGATGCTTCTTTTTAGATGGAAACAAATGGAGATGCTTCTTTTTAGATGGAAACAAACACCTCACTCCTTAGTGTGTGTGTATGGTTCCATTCCATTTTCATGTGGAAATCTTTTTTTTTTATCACAAAATTGCAGTATCAAGCCAAAAATGGCAAAGATGGTTGCTAAGAATCGAAGAAATCAAGTTCAATTAAAAGAGATGACTTGAGCTCTTTGGGGTAGTTTGTTTATGCTGTTAGGATGTCTGATCAGACTGAAAGTTTAACCGACTGACAATGGGTTTATAACATAATTTTCATCATTTCATAGTGTATAAATAATTTCATTCCATTTTTATTTTCATTAGGTATAGATACCGTATTACCTCGAGGGATGAATTAAGTGGTACGGGAAAGGAGAGCGTATAACCCTGGGGGATGGATTGGATGGTAGGGAAAAAGGGAACGTAAGAGAGAGGTTTCGAATTCGAGATCTTTCACTTGCACTAAAGAAAAAAAAACGTAGAACAAAATTTTCAATTATTAATGTCCATCCAAAAAGTAAGCAAATTTTCTGCAAATAAGCAGTGAACAGGAGAATTGAAAGTAAAATTACCCAAAAGAAAGTTGTCAAACGGATGAGTACCATTATTATTTATTGCTTTCACAATTGTTATAATAGCTCCCTCCTATAACATGGATTTACCCAACGTAAAAATGTCCAAAAACAACATCTGCTCCATTTGCTTCATCAACTCAACCATCTTACACAGAAAAGAAAATTGAAGATAAAGAAAGGGCTCTATGATAAATTTATTTGGACCTTATTCTTTTTATGCTTTAGTTGTATCCTTAATCCTTCATCGTTAAGAGCAATCTTGTTTGCAACAATAGAAGCAAAGGCACATATTTGCATTTGAGCAAAATCCACGAGCAATGTTGTGAAATTTCCCTCCATGTTGTCTCACACATTCTCCATTGCAAGTATCATTTTGGCAAGTGTTTCCAAGGGGAATAGTAACCGCACATTCTTGAGTTCCATCCACCTTTGATATTGATCCAAAGCCTATATTTGGATTCAGCAAAAAGAGTAAAGAGTTAACATCTCAATATACATATATATACATATATATAGAAAATAAATAAATGTATATTTGCCATGCAAGGATGTACAAGAAAATCAAAAACCTTCTAAAAGATTTTTTTCCCATTTAATGCCAAACATAATTATGGCCCCTTTTGGCAAATGAATTTTTTGGGTGTTTGTCTAAAACTTTACTGTAACTTACTGTAGAAGTTTTTTTTAAAATTTTTTGAAGTGTGTTTTTTTTTTTGAATATTTTGAAGTGTATAGTTTAAAAACTTTGAGAAGTTTTTTGAAGTTACTGTAACTAAAGTTTTTGAAAAAACTTGTAACAGACAAATTTGGCAAAAAACTTGTCTACCAAACAAGGCCAATTTAACATCTTAATAGAAAAGCTATGTATGTGCATTGATGTACATAGAAATGATAAAGAATTTATTGACAAGTACAAAACTCAAGACCCTTTGTTTGGAATGGCAAGTACAACAAGGGAATAAATTTACCCGTCTAATCACAAAGAATGACCCATAATAGGGGGGTAAAAAATGCAAGACAGGATGCTCAGAGAATTGAAATTTTACCAAGTGAGACAAGGAGTAGAAGAACTGTGGTAGCAGCAATGGTGTAATACCTCATCTTTTCTTTTCCCTAGTTTCTGAAATTTTTAAGTAGCAAGGTTATGGTTAACATATGTTAAATCTTGCATGTAAATACGTGCAAATCTAAAGGTTTTGAGATAACTCTGAGTTCTGTCATAAAAGGAAGAACATCCTTGTGGCTATTACCAATTTGAATTGGCTTGTTTGAAAAAGAAAAATCAGCTAAAATGAAAACCAGATCATGTTTAGCTCAGAGTTCATACTAGCTAAAAGAAAACAATTTAAAGGGATAATATGAAAACATTCAAACTCATGTACTTACCATCTTTTTTTTTTCCTTTTTTGTTTCAATAATTAAGTGGTGACACAAGATAATGAATAGACTCTTGGTGAGTTGGTTTACTATTACTAAAAGATAAATTTTAATAGGAAGCTGTGAACAACGTTCAATTCCATACTCTGTAAATGTCTACGACAACCAAGCTGAAATAAGTGAAAATTATACAGTAAAAGAGATGGTGGAAGTGCCATTAACAACTACCTTTGCCATGACATAAACTGAAAAAGATCTTGTATGCCACAAAAAGAGACTCTAACTTTATGAATAGTATGATTAGATATTCCTAATCATACTCTGTTTATTATCTTTCTATTTTTTAAATTTAATTGTCAGATAATAAAACCATCGTTTGATTTTTCCGTTTCAATATTGATCGCCAGTGGAAATATTGAATTTCACCTATACAATTTACTCCTCGTAAATCTTAATGGCAGCTGATGTCTGCGCGTATGGCTACAAACATTTTTTTTTTTTGTTACATCATAAACACGTCTTTTAATTTTTTTTAAATCAATTTGTTGTGTGACGAACATTGCTTCCCAAAAATGCTTCGATATTTTCTCCGTCGAGTAAAAATTTTTTCCAACCCCCCCCCAACCCACCAAAGAATAAGAGGTTAATATTTGTAATTTATTTAATTTCTATTTCTTCATGTTATCAATTTTGGCTTGAAAAATTTTGTAGAGGCTGTCGCACCACAGGCTACCGGGAGCATTGCTTTGTCATTAATTGCGGATTCCGAATTCGAGATTCCGAATTCGAGCGCTCCCACTTACACTTAAATTTAAAAAAAAAGCTAGTAAAAAGAAAACAATACAATTTTTTGTAGGGTGGGGTTTTGGGGGAGGGTTAGGTGGTAAGGTGGGAGGGGTTGTAATTAAGAAATCTTGAACTCAAATCTTCTCACTTACTGGAAATATATACTGAAAATGTATATAGTATTTACTCATATGGTCCACTGATAGATTATCTTACAAGTAAATTAATCCTATACATAATTAATTTCACTTGATTGTAGTATGGTCTACTTGTAAATCATGTCCATATCAGAAGAAAACCAAACACGAGAGGAAGGCCTCTTTTTTTTTGGGTGTCTTTTCATGCCTATTTTCTCCATTTTTTTGTGGTTGTTTGAGGTGTTATTTGAAACAATATGACTTAGGACCTTCTGGGTAGTGAAATTGGTATTCTATGGATCCCATAGTTAGGACACATAATTGTCACTCCCATGGTAGATAGCACAGATCTGTTACAGAATTTTCAATTACCAATAGTGCATAAAGAAAGTAAGCTCTTCCAATCAAGCAGTGAACAGAACTATTGAAAGTGAATTGGCCAAAAGAAAGTCATCCAAAGGATCAAATACCATCATCTTAAAATGCTCATATGTTGCTTTCCCAGTTGCCATAATAGATCCTATGAAATGCATCAACTAAAGTAGAAGTCCAAAAACAACATTTTGTCCATTTGCCTCGTCAACTCAACCGTGTTAGATAGAACACAAAATTGAAGATAATTAAAGGGATTGCTGAAAGACAAAATTTACGTGAATCTATTTTTCTTTATACTATAATTGTACTCTTCCTACGAGCAATCGATGGTGCAATAATAAAAGCAAAAGCCTGTCAACACAAGTTGATTCAATTGGTAATAATGAATCGCTTTCTTATAAAAGATTGTGTGTTCAAATCTTGCTGTCGATGTAAGAACTGTATTGGTGAGAGATCTGTAAGAACACATATAAACAATCTATGATCCTGAAAGCATGCCCTAACCCGTGATGGTGACCGGAGTCGAATCCACCCAAACATTTCCTTATCAAAAAAAAAAAAAGGCACGTATTGGCTTTGGAGCATAGTCCACGAGTAGAAAGTTGATATTTCCCTCTCAAACATCTTGCATTTGCGTGCATCATTTTGGCAAGGTTTTCCAATTAGAATAATGACCACACATTCTTTAGCTCCATCCACCTTTGATATTGATGCAGAGCCCATAATTGGACAAAGGAGAAAGAGCAAAGAGTTTAACATCTTAACAGAAACTGCAAAATCTACGTTTAGCTTGTGTGTCAAAAACTTGTTTACGAAAATTCTGATTAAGGATATATTGAAAGCACATACGTTATATATATCAGGTGCAAATGCAGGACCAACGTTGGATTGAAATCATACATGAATTTTTTTTTCTTGGTACAGCTAATGTGCGCATAATTTGTCATTTAAAATGCATACATCACATCTATCTAAAATCGAATGGACATATCCAACATATATTGATAATTTCCCAACCAGCAAGGACACATTTTATTTGTACCAAACCCCGAGGCTTTTTTTTTTTTTTTTTTACCCTCCCATCCCTCCACAAACCCTGTACAGTCAATCCTGAATGATAAATAATAGTTTAGAGAAAAGAATAATTATGTCAACTTTTGGAAGAAAAACTGTGAAACAATGCCTCTATATGAAATCTTAACATTGTTCTCAAAGTATTGATTTCAATTTATGGTTCTACAAATTTGAAAAAAAAAAAAAAAAGAAGCTTCTAAGAGGATTTTTTTTCCCTAATGCCAAATACCATTTGACTAATAATCTTGTAATCAAAAAACTTGTGTATGTGCATAGATGTACAAAGACATGATAACGTAAAGAATTTCATTGACAAGCGTTGAGTAAGTGCATAACTTTTACCCTTGTCTAATCACAAAGTATGACCCATATGAAATAAGGAAAAAAGAAATATAATCACGCACTTATATAAATGCAAATGGTAGAGATTTTGAAATAACTTTGAGTTTTGTCATAAAATTAGGACGAATTTCATTTTGGTTATATATTGTTAACGTGAATTGGCTTGTTAAAACAACAGAAAAAAATTATTCAATTAGCTGAAATGAAAACCAAGTCATGGTTTTTGCGCCTAGTTCATACTAGATAAAAGATAAAAATGTAAATGGATAATATGAACAATATTAATATTCATATACTTACTATATGATTTCGTTTTTTTTTCCAATAATGAAGTAGTAACACAAGATAATGAATTAAATCTTGGTGAGTTTATTTTGTACTATGTAGAACTCTGATGGTCAAACTCGTAATTATCCACAACAGTCAAATTAAATTAATATATACTATGACGAAAAAAATGTGAGTGTTGTTCAAAAATAATTAATTTTTTTAAAGGAAGTTATTGCATTCAAAATAACGGACGGAAAAAAGGGTTGAATACTTTGAACACAAATTATAAACGGAATCTTTTGATATGACATAAAGTGAAAAAAAAAATTATATTCCTGCCAAAAAAAAAAACCCTAACGTTATATAAATTCTGATTAGATATTCCTATTCATAGTTCTTCATTATCTTTCTATTTTGCGAAATCGATTGTCAAACAATAAAACCATAATTTGATTTTCTCATTTCTGTATTGATCTCTGGTGGAAATATATATTTGGATTTTTCCTGTACAATCAGCTCCTCGTAAATTTCTGAGGTTGTGAGCTGATATAGTGGCTGTTCACAAATTGAATTTCTTTTTTATTTTTCTTCTCAATTTTGGCTTGTTCTAATTTGTAGAGGCTGTCGCTGCAAACACTACTAAGCAACATGGTTACATATCATTAATCGTGGAATCTGTGACTATATCTAACTTCATTTGTTCATTTAAGTTTGGGTATAAAAAGGTTCGAGTGAATTCGACTCCAGTTACCACTCACCATTCACCAAAACAACAGGTCAAGATATCATAGAGTCGAATTAAAATTACAGGTCATGTACAGTTCAACCAACTTTAGGTGATCACTTTGTCTTGTTTAGAAAAACACATCAGTGTTTGTTAGAAAGGTTTTGTCATCCATGCATCAAGAAACAGGGTATTTTTTAATCAAATGTTCACTTCTCAAGTTAATTTGAGAATTATTTTCAAGAAACAGAATGCTATGAAAGGCATTGGCCACCTTCAAGGAGTTTTACACTACACTGGCTTGTGACTGCCTCGATGAGGAAGATCTTGAAGGACAAGTCAAACAAGAGCAAACAATGGGAATCTCTGCCTATGCAAACTTTTTGCTGCTCAAACTACAGGTAATATATTGCTACTTTATGATAACCTTGTTTTCACTTTACATGGTCTGTTGTAAATTAGTCCTTTTATTGATTTCTAATGAATTTGTGGTGCATTTGCTGGTTTACAAGTGTTCATGTTGTCTTTCATCATGAAACTACCAGTTAAGTTGAATAAATATTAAGCAAAACAAACAAGAGTTTCATATTTTGAGTATGATGGAAGAAACTAAATTTCTCGAGTACGTATTCCGTGCTTCATCATAAGTATTTTATGTCCCCTAATCTGATAGATTTATTTGAGAAATATTTCTCTGTTTATAGAGAAGGTAGTATCTAAAACCTTTTCTATCTTGCATTTGGATGGTATTTCCTCACTGAAGCCTTACTTTTGAAATCATGTTGAACTCTAGTTTTGGGTTCTCAGATTTGGTCCTATCTGCAGAAACTAGTTAACAATAAATCTGCTAACATGATGACCTGAATTTTGCTGGCCTTAGGAGTTCTGTATCATGATAAATGCTGCTATAGTGAAAATTGCTTCAGATGTACTGTAGAAGCTCAGGAAAAGAGATTGTTCATGCATAGGAATAGGTATTCAAAGTGTAGTTATCTTTACCTATTTCTTCTCACGCAAGTCAATTTTGGACTTGTTTGAGTTTCACTTTTCTGATGATCTTCAAAATCGGACGTGGAAATTAAGATGATGCTACTTAACTATGCTTCCTCATTTGCCTGGCTGTACCTATCGCGTGAGAGAAGATTCTGACCCAAAAGCTGGAGTTTTAAATAATGCACACGCCTAAATCCCCAATGACAAGTCTCCTGTTGATAAAAACTCGCATGATTGATGAGCATAAGATTCCAGTATTTCGGAAGGTGTTTTTTCAATCAAGCTTCTTGTGCGGCTGTGCCTCATATGTTCAAAAATCCAGAAATTGTTATCAGAATTTGCCAATGCAATCTATTTTTCTGTAGATGTTACAATTGAGGCATAATGTGAAGTTGAAGGACATGACTGCAGACAAGTTTTCCTGACTCATATTTGTATCAGATGGTTGGACTATATCATTGTAGTTAAAATGGTGGTTTGATGCTTCAGATTTTCATTTTTATTTTGTAGGAGAAGGGCTGATTAGTTTTGAAGACAAATGATGAGAATTTGCAAGCATGGATTTAACAAGTGATGAGATTTTGCTTAGACTGACAAGAGGAGCAGGTATTTAGTTCACGTGAATGACTAAGTCGAAACCAGAATTTTTCTCAAATGGATCATTATGTTAATTTCTTCTAAAATACAAGTTTTAGTTTAACCAGTTGGATTTTGCACCTAAAATTATGTATGCTAGTCTTCTGTCCTCTGGTAATCTAGTTGTCGTTGTTGGACTGCTATCCTTCATATGCTGTTATGCAAAACCTGGAAAAGTGAAGGCTTAAAAAAGTCAAGGCCAAGCTCAATTATGAACCAGTCTGAAACTGTGGTAATTATAACATTTTGGAGCGATGAAGTTATAAATAGACCTTCCGTAACATGCACAAGCATATGCGCATACTCTTAGTATCTGATAGTGTATATTCCGACACTTTGGACTCTTTTTGGAAAATATCTGACCACAATGGGAGAGCTACATAGAGATGTGCAGTCTCTTTTACATTTGCGTTTTACTAAAATATGTGCAGAGAATTTAATCACCTCTCTGAGAAGAGGTAGAATCCCATCTTGCATTCTTGCTCTTCTCTATTCAGTTTACGCTTTGCATAGGCTTGTCAAGTTGAGGCTTTTCAGGATAGCAGTCAGCAGGACAAGTTCTTCATACATGGAGTCTTGAATTCTGAAGGAAAATGGAGATGCTTCTTTTTAGATGGAAACTAACATCTCATTCCTTAGTGTGTGTGTGTGTGTGTGTGTGTAGTTCCATTCTATTTTCATGTGGAAATCTTTTTTTCGATCACAAAATTGCATTGCAGGAGTGTCAAGCGAAAAATGGCAAAGATGGTTGCTAGGAATCAAAGAATGCAAGTTCAATTAAAAGATGACTCACTACTCAGGCTCTTTTGGGTAGTTTATTTATGCTGTTAGGATGTCGGATCAGACTGAAGTTTAACCGACTGACAATGGGTTTATATCATAATTTTCATCATTTCATAGTGTATAAATATTTTCATTCCATTTTCATTTTCATTAGGTACAGATACCGTATAACCCCAGGGATGGATTGGATCATATGGAAGAAAGGAGCGTAAGAGAGAGGTTTCGGATTCAAAATCTCTCACTTACATTAAAGGAAAAAAAAAGTCGCAAAAAAAAATAACGTAATGAAATGGGCTGGGTGGGGAAATAAGCAGGGTGATACCGAGAGAGGAGATATGAGTGAGAAACTTCGGAGTCAAAACCTCCCACTTACACGGAAAAAATGTAGAATAGAATTTTCAATTATCAATGTCCATCCAAAAAGTAAGAAAATTTTCTGCAAACAAGGAGTGAACAGGAGAATTGAAAGTAAAATTACCCAAAAGAAAGTTGTCAAACAGATGAGTACCATTATTATTTATTGCTTTCACATGTGCTATAATAGCTCCCTCCTATAACATGGATTTACCCGACGTAAAAATGTCCAAAAACAACATCTGCTCCATTTGCTTCATCAACTCAACCATCTTACACAAAAGAAAATTGAAGATAAAGAAAGGGCTCCATGATAAATTTATTTGGATCTTATTCTTTTTATGCTTTAGTTGTATCCTTAATCCTTCATCGTTAAGAGCAATCTTGCTTGCAACAATAGAAGCAAAGGCACATATTTGCATTTGAGCAAAATCCACGAGCGATGTTGTGAAATTTCCCTCCGTGTTGTCTCACACATTCTCCATTGCAAGTATCATTTTGGCAAGTTTTTCCAAGGGGAATAGTAACCGCACATTCTTGAGTTTCATCCACCTTTGATATTGATCCAAAGCCTATATTTGGATTCAGCAAAATGAGTAAAGAGTTAACATCTCAATAGCATATATATATAGAAAAAATATATAAATGTACATTTGCTATGCAAGGATGTACAAGAAAATCAACAACCTTCTAAAAGATTTTTTTTTCCCGTTTAATGCCAAACACTATTGGACTAATTAACATCCTAATAGAAGAGCTTATGTATGTGCATTGATGTACATAGAAATGATAAAGAATTTATTGACAAGCACAAAACTCAAGACCCTTTGTCTGAAATGGCAAGTACAAGCCTTGACTAAGGGCATAAATTTACCCTTGTCTAATCACAAATAATGACCCACCATTGGGGGAAAAATGCAGGACAGGATACTCAGAGAATTGAAATTTTACCAAGTGAGACAAGGAGTAGAAGAACTGTGGTAGCAGTAATGGAGTAATTCCTCATCTTTTCTTTTCCCTAGTGGATGAATTTGTATTTCTGAAATTTTTAAGTAGCAAGGTTATGGTTAACATATGTTAAATCTTGCATGTAAATAGGTGCAAATCTAACGGTTTTGAGATAAATCTGAGTTTTGTCATAAAAGGAAGAATACCCTTGTGGTTATTAGCAATTTGAATTGGCTTGCTTTGAAAAGGAAAAATCAGCTAAAATGACAACCGGGTCATGTTTAGCTCGTAGTTCATACTAGGTAAAAGATAACAATTTGAAGGGATAATATGAACGACAACATTCAAACTCATGTACTTACTATCTATTTTTTGGTGTCAATAATCAGGCAGTGACACAAGAAAATGAATAAATTCTTGGTAAGTTGGTTTATTATTACTAAAAGATAAATTTTAATAGGAAATTGTGAACAACGTTCAATTCCATACTCTGTAAATGTCTACGATAACCAAGCTGAAATACTACACGTCCCATGTGCATGTTTATTTCAAAATCTACAATTGATGAAAGGCAATTTTTCTCAAAAAATTTCTACGTTTTTTGATAAGCATATTTTCTAACTATCTTTTTACTTCATATATATCAAATTACTACAGTACATTTTTCTACAAAAACTTTAAAAACTTGCAATCCAAATAAGGCCTAAGTTATCGTATTTTAAGATCATGGTGGAAAACTACTTTATATATATATATATATATATATATTCTCGTCATATGTATAGAATAAGTAAAAGTTATTAAGTAAAAGTTATATAGTAAAAGAGATGGTTGAAGTGCCATTAACAACTACCTTTTGCCATGACATAAACTGAAAAAGATCTTGTATGCCACAAAAAAGAGACTCTAACTTTATGAATAGTCTGATTAGATATTTCTACTCATACTGTTTATTATCTTTCTATTTTGTAAATTTAATTGTCAGATAATAAAACCATCGTTTGATTTTTTCCATTTCAGTATTGATCGCCAGTGGAAATATTGAATTTCTCCTATACATTTTACTCCTTGTAAATCTTAATAGCCATAAGCTGATATCTGCGCTATGACTACAAAGATTTTTTGTTACATCATAAACACGTTTTTAAAATTTTTTTTTTTAAATCACCTTGTTGTGTGATGAATATTGCTGCCCGAAAATGCTTCAATATTTTCTCCGTTGAGTGAGAATTTTTTCCACCCCCCACCCCCGCCAAAGAATAAGAGGTTAATTTGTGTAATTTATTAATTTCTATTTCTTTATGTTCTCAATTTTGGCTTGAGAAATTTTGTAGAGGCTGTTGCACCACATGCTTCCGGGACATTGCTTTGTCATTAGTTGTGGAATCTAGGCCTATATTCAGATTTAGTGATATATATCATTTGTCAGTAAGCACTTAATTATGCAACTTTGTCTTAATTTAGAATACTTTGGTATATGTCAGAGAGATTTTGTCATCCATGAATCAACACACAGGCTATGTTAATGTTATATCACATGTTCAATTCTCAAGCTAATTTGAGAATTGTCTTTAAAATTGATTAATTTTTGGGCTCAAATATCAATCTCAGTATCATATTTTGATGTGGATTTGCATATTTCTACCAGTTAGTGTACCTAGAAGCTATGTTCCTTTTTTCTTGATAAAATATTAGCTGGTTGTTTGAGGTGTTATTTGAAACAATATGACTTAGGACCTTCTGGGTAGTGAAATTGGTATTCTATGGATCCCACAGTTAGGACACATAATTGTCACTCCCATGGTAGATAGCACAGATCTGTTACAGAATTTTCAATTACCAATAGTGCATAAAGAAAGTAAGCTCTTCTAATCAAGCAGTGAACAGAACTATTGAAAGTGAATTGGCCAAAAGAAAGTCATCCAAAGGATCAAATACCATCATCTTAAAATGCTCATATGTTGCTTTCCCAGTTGCCATAATAGATCCTATGAAATGCATCAACTAAAGTAGAAGTCCAAAAACAACATTTTGTCCATTTGCCTCGTCAACTCAACCGTGTTAGATAGAACACAAAATTGAAGATAATTAAAGGGATTGCTGAAAGACAAAATTTACGTGAATCTATTTTTCTTTATACTATAATTGTACTCTTCCTACGAGCAATCGATGGTGCAATAATAAAAGCAAAAGCCTGTCAACACAAGTTGATTCAATTGGTAATAATGAATCACTTTCTTATAAAAGATTGTGTGTTCAAATCTTGCTGTCGATGTAAGAACTGTATTGGTGAGAGATCTGTAAGAACACATATAAACAATCTATGATCCTGAAAGCATGCCCTAACCCGTGATGGTGACCGGAGTCGAATCCACCCAAACATTTCCTTATCAAAAAAAAAAAAGGCACGTATTGGCTTTGGAGCATAGTCCACGAGTAGAAAGTTGATATTTCCCTCTCAAACATCTTGCATTTGCATGCATCATTTTGGCAAGGTTTTCCAATTAGAATAATGACCACACATTCTTTAGCTCCATCCATCTTTGATATTGATGCAGAGCCTATAATTGGACAAAGCAGAAAGAGCAAAGAGCTTAACATCTGAACAGAAACTGTAAAATCTACGTTTAGCTTGTGTGTCAAAAACTTGTTTACGAAAATTCTGATTAAGGATATATTGAATACACATACGTTATATATATCAGGTGCAAATGTAGGACCAACGTTGGATTGAAATCATACATGAATTTTTTTTCTTAGTACACCTAATGTACACATATTTTGTCATTTAAAATGTATACATCACATTTATTGCCAGTTAGACACTTTTGCCACTAAACTTTATTTTGGTAAAAAAAATTTAACACTAGAACTCTTCTTAACTGATGGCTATCTAAAATCGAATGGACATATCCAACATATATTGATAATTTCCCAACCAGCAGGGATACATTTTATTTGTCCTTGTTCTCTAACAAACCTTGAGGCTTTTTTTTTTTTTTACCCTCCCATCCCTCCTCACGCCCTGAGCAGTCAATCCTGAATGATAAATAATAGTTTAGAGAAAAGAATAATTATGTCAACTTTTGGAAGAAAAACTGCGAAACAATGCCTCCACATGAAATCTTAACATTGTTCTCAAAGTATTGATTTCAATTTATAGTTCTACAACGTTGTACCAGAAAAAAAAAAGCTTCTAAGAGGATTTTTTTTCCTAATGCCAAATACCATTTGACTAATAATCTTGTAATGGAAAAACTGGTGTATGTTCAGAAACAAGCGTTGGATAAGTGCATAACTTTTACCCTTGTCTAATCACAAAGTATGACCCCTATGAAATAAAAGAAAAAAGAAATATAAGAGAGGATTGTTCACAAAATGTATATTTTACCATGTAAATTTAGGAAGAATTTCATTTTGGTTATATATTGATAACGTGAATTGGCTTGTTAAAACAACAGACAAAAAATTATTGAATTAGCTGAAATGAAAACCAAGTCATGGCTTTTGCGCCTAGTTCATACTAGATAAAAGATAAAAATGTAAGGGGATAATCTGAACAACATTAATATTCATATACTTACTATATGATTTCGTTTTTTATTTTTTTTTCAATAATCAAGTAGTAACACAAGATAATGAATTAAATCTTGGTGAGTTTATTTTGTACTATGCAGAACTCTGATGGTCAAACTCGTAATTATCCACAACAGTCAAATTAAATTAATATATACTATGACGAAAAAAATGTGAGTGTTGTTCAAAAATAATTAATTTTTTTAAAGGAAGTTATTGCATTCAAAATAACGGACGGAAAAAAGGGTTGAATACTTTGAACACAAATTACAAACGGAATCTTTTGATATGACATAAAGTGAAAAAAAAAATATATTCCTGCCAAAAAAAATAACTCTTAACTTTATATAAATTCTGATTAGATATTCCTATTCATAGTCTTCATTATCTTTCTATTTTGCGAATTCGATTGTCAAACAATAAAACCATAATTTGATTTTCTCATTTCTGTATTGATCTCTGGTGGAAATATATATTTGGATTTTTTCCTGTACAATCAGCTCCTCGTAAATTTCTGGGGTTGTGAGCTGATATAGTGCCTGTTCATAAATTGAATTTCTTCTTATTTCAAGTAATTCATTGAATTTCTTTTTATTTTTCCTCTCAATTTTGGCTTGTTCACAATTTGTAGAGGCTGTCGCTCCAAACACTACTAAGCAACATGGTTACATCAAAAATGGAATCTGTGACTATATCTAACTTCATTTATTCATTTAATTTTGGGTGTAAAAAGATTCGAGTGAATTCGACTCTAGTTACCACTCACCACTCGCCAAAAAAACAGGTCAAGATATGCTTTGGGATCATAGACTCGAATTAAAATTACAGGTCATGTACAGTTCAACCAACTTTAGGTGATCACTTTTTCTTGTTTAGAAAAACACGTCAGTGTTTGTTAGAAAGGTTTTGTCATCCATGCATCAAGAAACAGGGTATTTTTTCATCAAATGTTCACTTCTCAAGTTAATTTGAGAATTATTTTTTTAAATTGCCTTAACTTTTGGGCTCAAATTGTCAATCTCAGTAGCATAATTTGATATAGTTTTCTTTACTACTTTTGTTTTTTAAGAATTAGGAGCTGGAATAGTAAATATTTGATGGGCATGTATCATTGTCTTGCTTAATCTAAAGCAATTATTTGCTCTAAGAAGGCATGCTCATTGATGTCCACCAAGACATGCATCCTACTTTTCTAGTTAGTCGTCTAGTAGAGATCAAATTTTATATTTGTATTTGAACAGTTAATTTGGGCAGGTTCTGAGCTTTTTAGTCATGATTACTAGCCAATATATTTTGATCATTTATAAACAGTTAGAAATGCTTTACATTTCTGAGAGTTCTAGAATGATTGCTATTACTCTGTTCATGTCTCTTTGGGATCCAAATAGAAAAAAATATATACAATAAAATAGGGGGAAAATAATCAAAGAAATCTTTGTCTTAGATATGGGTCAACCATATATAAATAATACTAGTTTAAGGGACTAGTGGATTATCCTCATAGACTATTTCTTGATAGACATGGAAGTAAAATAATTGGTGTAAAGGTGGGTAGAATCCTGGAAGAGCACTTGGAACTGAGATTTAATGTATAGATTGAAAAAGAGTTGTTGGTCAATGTTGTTGAACTAAATTACATTTTTATATTACAAATTACAACTTAACGCCTTACAACTATACACAAGCAGGGAGCGACAGGGAGCGAAGGATCGGTTGGATGGTTCAGCCGAGGAACGGTAGATCAGAGATTCCAAATTCAAACCTTCTCACTTATTAAAAAAAAAAGACCTACGTCGAAGATTTGATCAGGATCAGGTCTAATAGTAGACCATCGTACAAGCAGATGAATTCTAAATTTATTAACTTCACTTAATTGTGAAATAATTTATTTGTAGATCAGGTCTACAATCTTACATGGGAGGATGTGGGATTTTTTTTTTTCATTTTTTTACTTTTCATGTCTATTTTTCAATTCTATGTGGCCGTTTGAAGTGGTATTTGAAAATAAAATTGGCTGCCAACTTACAATTTTAGTGACCTTCTAAAATGGCTTGTTAACATGAGAAAACATACCTACCAATACCAAAAAAAAAAAAAAAAAGTATTTAAACAAGACTTTAATGTTCTTGTGGGGTAAATTTTTACAACACGGAATTGGAAATTGTATATTTTCGTTCAAAGATGCTGTCCTAATCTTGTTGCTAGCATTTATGTCGAAGTTGATAAATTATTCAAACTTTGAATTACAATAAATATAGATGCAGATAAGAAGAACCTTTGCAGTCACATTCAGATAGCAATTATTCATCGACTACTCAATAGAAATTTAGCAGCTAAAAATTTAAGAAAAGTTGTAGGATAAGATTCTTAATTAATGTTTTACTTTTCTGGCTTGTTGCTGCCACGTTTATGCTGTCATAATTTCTTAATAAAAGTCGTGGGACCAAATATTTATGGCAACATTTTCGTAGAACATTTGAGGAAATATTTTCTGTAAAATTAGTGCAATTTTTTTTGTCAAAATAGTGTAAGTTTCAAATTTTACTTTTTTAAGGAATAGACAATAGATTGGCACGATATTTAAATTGCATTTCTCCTTGCCAATATCAAAATTTTTATTTTTTTTCAAGAATTTACTTTCCAAGAACAAGATAAAGAATACATTTTGCTCACTCATTCGTGCAGCCCTGTTGAAGGAGGGGCAAGAATAAATGCAGCAAAAATCGCTTCAGATGATGAAGGATCAGATTCTGTCTAGAAAATTAATGTATATGTTCATAGAAAACGTAAAAAAATTTTGAGAAAAAATGTCAATCCAAATAAAGCATTACGAAGAAATTTCGACGTAATTTTAAAAGTGTAAGTGTAGGTTGCTGTTGTTAATGCATAAGGCTGTAAATTACATGATGTAGGTTGTTATTCAGAATATGTTCAAAAATTGTAGAATTTGTGAATCTACTATTTGTATGAAATAATATCCAATGGAAGACATTAAATCTACAATATGTTAGAACTAGGAACCTGTACATATAATTCAGATCCAATCCCTTAACAATTGCAAGTGGACAAATTGCCCACGGATTTGGAATAAGTATTTTTATTAATTGATATATAAAACACAATATTATTGTATGGCTGTAAAAATTGGTACAGATGAATAAAAAGTTTCACACGTACTCTATACAATCATATAAAGAACAATGCATCAACTTTTGCAACAAATTATTTAAAAAAAAAAAAAAAAAAGAACGCTTGAAACAAATATAACAACTAGATTTCTATACAATAGTAACGAGCAAAGAAGTCACTCAACTATATAAGATTGCACTATTTGGTCACTGACGAGGTGGTTTCCGGGCAAGTGAGCCAAGTCGGCAGCAAGAACTCACTTGTCGAGGTATAGAAATGTCTGATGTTTTATCCCCCAATCCCACTCCGAAGTTGAAGTCAGTTATGAGTCGGAAGTTATAAATAAAACCAATTGAATTAGAGTCTTTGCGTATCTTTTTCACAAATAGTAGAAGGGTATTTATAGTAGAAAGACCTATGGAAGAAATAATGAATTCTACTCCTTATCAACTGTAGTGTGACACTGTAGGGCAGTGGTATCAAAAGTAGGCCTAGACAGGAGGGTGGTGGTGGTCATATCAACCTGCCATGTATTAATCAGCTTTGCCTGCGGTGTCATGTGTCAAGGTGAGTGACCATACTCGAGAGTGAAACCGAATCAATAAATCGAGACAATACTCGTCTCGGGAAGGCGAGGATGAAATGCATGTTAGCGTTAAGGAATCGAGGTAATCACCTCAGCATTGAAGATCCGATAAGGGTCAAGATGAACACCCACAGTCACCCTTTTTTTATAGTCAAAAAGGTCTATAAACTCGTAAAAGTGTACCTTTTTCAGTCATTTTGTTGAATTCTGATGTTTTAATAGCAAGAAATGCATCCGTGCAAGCAGTACACTTAAATTTTCAAAAGCAAAAGTATAGCACAATCTTTGGCACCAATCGAGAAAAAATTAAGGACCTTTTGCATTTTGAAACTTTACTAATGTTCATTATATATCGACCTAAATTCCTAAGCACCGTTGTTAAAGATTACAATCGTAATCTAGAGAAAATTGCTCAAGTCTGAAACTGAAAACGTCTTTCAATTTTCATTCAATGCACGCCATAGCTTGTGAGACATTTTTGCCGTTAAAAATCTAAGCGTACCAATCGCATAGTTACACCGGAATTCGACAAAATCACCAAAAAGAAAAAAAAAAACTCAATTGAATTTGGTAACCTTGTCGGTGACATTTTTACCATACCATCAACTCTAAAGTACTAATTGACTATCAATTATTGCAGTCTGCTCCAAGTCCAATAAGCAATTAACAAACACATAAAGTCACCAACTCTGGGGGGGCTTCACATTGAAAACACATGTTCTCGCTGTAGAAATGCATTAAACTAACAGTAAATTCAAGACATAAATATTACATTACCTGATCCGAGAATAGCTGATATTTGAAATAAATCATACACATGGCACCATGTCATTTCCGTTATGGAACAAAATGACTAAACAAGAAATCGGTAGCGTATTAAAGAAATGGTTTTAGTAGAAAAAGACACCTGAAAAGGACGCCTTTCTACTTTCTACTTTCTGCTCGCCGTTCTTGAATTCCATAACTGGCGCAAGAAAAAAGAGCCCATTTAATTTAATCAGTTAGTGATTAATTAAAACGCTAAGGTTTGACGTAAATAGAGTCAGGAAGGTAGAATTTTTGTTGGGTTTTGAAGAAGAAGAAGAAGCAAAATGGACATGAGTAATGGCAATGGTGATGGTGATGTAAAGGAGTCTTTGTTGGTGGAGGGGAAGACTCAGCTGGGCGGAGCTGGGTGGCGCAGCCGGTTGTACTCCGTGAATTCACTCAGGAATGAGTTTATCTCAAGGCTGCCTGATAAGGTCAGGGGTTGTGTTGATCTTGAGTCTTCTTCTCCTGTTGATCTCTCCAAAGCCTCTGGCTTGACTCAAGGTTTGTTTCTTCTTTCTTTCTGGGAATTTGAAATCTGTATCTTTGTGCTTCACTGCTTCTTTCAGAGTTCTTGAAGAAAGGTAAGTCCACAACGGGGGGAAAATGGAAACTTGGATATATCTAAAGCTTAAATACTTGGAATTCAAAGCTGGGAGAGAATCTTTGGGAATAGGAATAAACTTTGGCTAAAACTTTAAGATTTGTTATGTGATTGTATGGCAAGATTCCTGGGAAAGAAGAAAATTTTCTAGGAAAGGGAATAAGAAGAAAAAAGATGCTAATTTTGGAATAATGTGTGTCTGGTTGTGTGTTTACAGAATATAGTCCATGCATCTTGTCGTAGAAGATTTGATTAGGCATCGGATTTGCAAGTTATCCTTTTTCTTTTTCAGGTTTTTGTCTTTTGGTCTTTCGGTCATATCTAAAGTTTCAGAATGGTGAATTGAACCTTTATAAAACTGTTCTTTTGTAAAAAGCAAAAACTAGAAGGGGAAAAAGGGTTTGTGCTAAGAAATTGCGCGACCATAGTGATGGATTCTTAACACAATCTTTGCCTAGACAGGAATTAGTTGTTTTTCTAGTAGACGATAGATTAGATGGATTCGAAATTCACTTTCTTTATGGCTTTGCTTATTCTTTTGGTCATGACCTTGCTCTAATGCTGATTGTAGTGCCAAACAATTTCATATTGCTTCATGTCAGTTGATGTCTTGTCTAGAGATAAGAAGGTTAAACAAATGGTTAAGGTTTATATACGTATACTGAACTTGCCAGCAGTAGCAGAAATTATTGAAAAAGTGGAACTTGTGACAAATCTTGAAAAGGGATGACAATGGGAAAAGAATGGAAAATCCTCATACAAGCATGAGTTACAGATTCAGGAGGAGAGATTAAAACCAAGGTAAATCTGGATGACCGTTAATTGAGAGTCAATGGCTTTCTGGTCTGAATTGAGCTTCAGATGCATACCAAGCATCTTGTCATCAAGAATTCATTATGAATAAGCTGAATTTCCCTTTTCACTTGTCATAAGTTCTTCCAAGCATCTTTCTGTTCTCTCTTTTTCTTTCCTTGTATGTTGGATTACCCTATGAACTTGGAGTAGATGTCATCACAATGATGGCAGAATCTTGTGCCATGGAATCCGTTAACATAATCTGGCAGAAGGGCCCTACAGAGGAAATTAACTGAAAAGAAAAAACCGAAAGATTTGCACACTGCTTTTAGTATCACTTTTGTCAACAGCTTGTCTTTTCTTTTATTTTTTGCTTCTGCTTCCTTATATCTGGTCCTTTCCATAATCTGAGAAACCCAAAATGTAGGAGAAAAGGATTACTATGAGAGCCAATTTGCCAACTTAAAATCATTTGAGGAGGTTGACGCTATAGTGACATCTGACAGACTTGATGAGGATGATGTGGAAGAACAATCCAAACAAGAACGAGCTATGAAAATCTCTAATTATGCAAATATTGTGCTGCTTCTATTAAAGGTGACATCTTGCTACTTAATGATGAACTTTGTCTGAAGTTACCTAGCACAATGTAAATCATTTCCAATGTCAGTCTCCGATAGGATTTCAATTTTTGCATTGGTTAAAAGGTGTTCATTTAGGGCTTTATGCTGTACAATTTGCTGATTGGCATTTCATTTCAATTCAAATGCTACATGGCTGAAATTATTTGAATTAAAATGTCTATCCTAAATAAATCTATTTTGGAAGAACTTGTGAAGAAATGTTGACATTATGTGTTAGAATGGGTCGCAATTTGTTTTGCACGTTTGGCTTGTGATTTTTGGTGATAGGAACTTTATGCTTCTGATTACTCCCTGGTCCGTCTTGGACTACATATCACCTAGAAGGAGTATGGTACAAGCATTAATATGAGATCTCTAAGGGATGAGAAAGTATTCCGTCAAGGCAAGGCTGGTGGGAGTTCTTTGATGAGAAGTGAGATTACCGTAGCAGGTGATAGTGCACAGCAAGCATGTGAAGCGATGAGCCCCTTGCTTGAAGAGGATTTATCATACTTATGATATTTTCAAAGATGTGAAGCGGACATCTAAATTGATGTCTTAACCAGTGAGAGGGTGCCTTTGATCCAAATCATTACAGCTCAAATGTCAGTGCAACGAAACTTGGACTTTTATCTACATTGGGAAGGGCAAGCACCCTGAAGACTTCTCCTGAGGTCAATGTGCTATTGAAGCCTTAGCCATAACTACCAAAGAATGGTTCCAAACACTTTTGGACTTTCTTTTCCAGCATCTCGACTTGTTTAATTCTATGACTATTTGACCTTCCTTTCTGATAAAGACAAAGAAAAGAAGTCTGTAAGTGAGAGTCCTATTGCAGACATCATTCTGACATCTTATATCCAACTCTTTTTTTTTCCCCCCAATATGCAAGGAAGTAATGGTTGATTAATTTGTTCAACTACCAATGGTGAATCAATATTGTGCTTGTATAATACTCAATAACTAGATCAGGATATTAACACACTATTTTTGACTTATGTGGAAATTCCTAAACACAACAGAATATCAACATTAATCATGCACTCTGGGCATTCAGTATTTTTTCTTCTAATCTCAGCAGTTCCTTCTGCTACTACCTGCAGATTTTGCTAGTACTTGTAATTTCTTGATCACTACCTAATTGTCTCCAAAAGGCTCCTATCCTTATGATTAATACCAGCTTCTCTTTAACAAAGATGAATTTTCTTTACTTGCATAATGCCAGTGGTTCGTGTAGGAGCACCTGGTGCTGGAAGTCAAGCACATGCCTGTTGCGGGATTTGGTTTTTGTTCGTAATAAAGTAGGAGTACTGAAGGTTCATTTATTTGACCTAAGACCTGTAAATGCATCCAGAAGTCCACTTAAGCCATTTGTCTCTTGCAATGCATAAAGGGATGGAGGTTGCAAACATGAATACTTCCATTGTCTTTGTCGGGTTTCAAGAACAAAAGGAGCTTATTATCTATTCTGTAAAATAAAATTGTCTTGATTGTCTATTTTGCAGGCTTTGTTCCATAAGGTCTTGAGATAATATGATGTTGTTGGAACTATATCTGACACAAACACAATTACAGATATATGCAACTGTGGAGAGTCGGTCCCTGGCAATTGCTGCATCAACACTTGATTCATTGCTCGATCTGATGGCTGGTGGCATACTGTGGCTAACTCACCTGTCTATGAAGAGCATAAACATTTACAAGTATCCCATTGGCAAATTGAGGGTCCAGCCTGTGGGCATAATTATTTTTGCTGCCGTCATGGCAACACTTGGTACGTCCTCATCTAACTTTCCTTTATCCCTAAACAATTTTATCGTTCATGACTCACGAGGTTCATGTTGCTGTTATAATTCCTCCCAGTTGGTCAGTTGAAGCTCTGAGATTCCATAGAAAAACGAGGAGCAAGCAAGAAAAAATTAACGCTAATATCTTTATGAATATCATTAAATTCACTCATTAAAGTAATAATAAACAAGAGTTTCATGTTTAATACATTTCATTGAGGTTATCCTTGTGAAATCATGTTGTGCATTTGGTTATAGGTTTTCAGGTGTTGGTCCAGGCTGTAGAACAACTAGTTGAAGATAAACCTTCTGCAAAGATGACCGACGATCAGCTAGTGTGGTTGTACTCTATCATGATAACTGCCACTGTAGTGAAACTTGCTCTCTGGGTTTACTGCAAAAGCTCTAGAAATGAGATTGTCCGTGCATATGCGAAGGTATTTAAACTGTCTTTGACTGTACTCTTTTCTTTTCTTTTGAGCAAATTCCCTGACTTGTTTGAGTACCACTTTTCAGGACCACTATTTTGATGTGGTAACAAATGTGGTAGGACTGGTTGCAGCTATACTTGGTGATACGTTCTACTGGTGGATTGATCCTGCTGGTGCCATTGTTCTTGCTCTTTATACAATCACCAATTGGTCTGGGACTGTACTAGAAAATGCTGGTAGACTGTCTAACGAATTTCTCCTACTTAAGACGCATTTTTCTTCTGTGCCACCTGTAGAATAAGATAGAAATGTTAGCTTTAGTATCAGTTGAATTCAAACATCCACAATTCATTGATATTCTTTGTTAGCAAAAGAACTATCACTGGACAAGCAAGTGCTTAGGCTCGTTTGTGGTCATTGTCACTCATCCTTCTTAGCTTCTTGGACTTTTGTTTCTTGTACAAGGGTAGCCAACTCTAGAAAGTTAGAATCTAGAGATCATCCTTGCAAGTAATTTTATTGCTTATTATAATCTATTATTTATCTATGGTGAGCAATGCATCCCCTTCCATAGGAAATGACTCTTTGATGAGATCATTTGAGTAAAAATTTTGCAGCACTGTCTGTTATTCCAGATGTTGAGAGTGAAAATTGAACTGTTTAGTCAATATCACTATGAACATGTTTTTTGAGAAGAAATCCTTAACCTGATATGGGGTTTCTTAATGCAGTGTCACTAGTGGGACAATCTGCCCCTCCTGAAATGCTGCAGAAGTTGACATACCTTTCCCTCAGACATCCTCAAGTCAAGCGGATTGACACTGTCCGGGCATACACGTTTGGCGCCCTGTACTTTGTTGAGGTTGGTCATTTACAAGTCATCATCTCGCATTGTGAACTAGTTTCGTTGGTTTTGTAATTTCCTTTGTCCTCCAGATTAATTTTGTCGAATCTTTTGTCTGCCTGTTGATGAAAACAGGTTGACATTGAACTCCCGGAAGATTTGCCATTGAAGGAGGCACATACGATTGGGGAGACCCTGCAAATCAAGCTTGAGAAACTTCCTGAAGTTGAACGTGCGTTTGTCCATCTTGACTTTGAATGTACACACAAACCTGAGCACTCTATTCTCAGCAGGCTCCCCAGCACCGACCCGTGAATTTTCAGTTCGTGAAGTTAATCAGGGACAGGTCCTTTGGAAAGATCAATAGTAGCTTTAGAATCATCAAAATAGCGTTCTGGTTGAGTATCAAGGATCTTTCAAACATTGTGAAAGATGTTTTGGGCTGAAAGCGTGATTTGAATTTTTTCATCGGAGTCGCAGCAAATGGCTTTATAACTAGAAAAATTCCCGGCTTGAAACATGGTTTTTTAAGTGGAAATGGCAGGCAATGCAGGTCCTGCCTTTCTCTTTCCATCTAGATCTCTACCATAGCAGTTTTGCTTCGATAGCTGGCCATATTGAAAGAGAATCTTGTACAATGAGTTGGCTACCAAAACCCCGGAATCAGAATCTTGAGTACACTCTTGGAGCTTGCAATACTTTTTTTTTCGGATACGATAAATTATATTCTAGACCTACTCTTACACCAAAGGGAAAGAGTGGACCCAAGAAGGTCAATGGGAAACTCGGAGGGGACTGAACTGCCATCAAACTAGACGGACGCCTTTGCACCTGCTAGCGAAATTTTCACAAAATTCTGAATAAGAATGCAAGTCAAGGGATTCAATCCTTTAACTTACATCTAAGGTCAATTACGTCTAAAGTAGTTGGTTTGGAACTTGCAATACTCTTCATGCTTTCTCTCAACATTAATAGTTACCTATCCTAGATTACTTTTGCATTGTGATTTTCTACAGAAAAAATTTTATGTTTTTTGTGAACATATTTTTCAATCATTTTTTTACTTCACATGCATCAAATCGTTATAGTACATTCTTCTACAAAAAGTCCTAAAAACAGCAATCGAAACGGTAAATTCTGAGCTAAAGCTACATGCCGACAAGATTTAGTCATTTAGATCGACAGAAATGTCAGTCTCTTTCAAAACTCAATGACTGCTATTTCCTTCTCCAATATCGAAAGCGTGTCCATTTGCGTTATTTGAAGGTCACAAACTATAAGCCCATAAGCAAGGAAGGCGTGGTTTGAGGTGTTGTTCAGGAATAGCGCCTTCAAGTTGGTTTGGCAGGAATCAACTTTTCCAGAATAAGCTTGGGGGTAACCGAAGTGAAAAAAAGTAAATAAATCACTAAGAAAAATACAGAAATTTGACATCCCCAAATTCATGGAGCCCTTCATTCAGAACATGGATGTACATATGTAATAAAGCATGAAAGTTAAAGCTTGGAAGATGGTTTGCTGCTTTCCTCCCTTTGCAGCAGTTCAAGATGATCATGTTCATCCCTTCTGCCTTGATGACCTTCTTCATTACCATTTTTCCCCTTTCTTTCACCCCTTCTGTTGCTTTCATTTCCTACCTCCTTTGTGTCATCCTGTTCAGCCTGAACAAGTATTTGCATAAGAAACAATATTGAAGAGATTATTCTGGGAAGAAAACTCCTTAAAGCAACTACTTGTAGCTTGCAAGGCTACTACATCTTGCAGGAACCAAATAGAATATGAATGCTATTAGGTGAGAGGAGATTGCCTTACCATCAACAATACGAATACCAATAGGAATAACACTCTTTTCAATTTTTTTGGGAGCAAGTCATTGATCCGGTTATGCAGATTTATCCAAATACCTAGTTGAATGAATGAGAATTATGGGTCCTAAACCCCTTAACCATACCATGCTTTTGCTCATAGCAATTAAACCAACCTTTTCTTTGGCTTTGCCTGGAGGATGCTGCTTCTTCTGTGGTCCAGTTTCCACTTTAAGTGCATATGCTGGACAGTATAACTCTCCCTGTCCCACTTCATCTGTTGATGAAGATTCAGAATTCCTCTTGGCTTCCCTCATTCTATCTTTGCTTTTCTTTTTCTGTATTCCTTACATAAAAACTACCATGAAAAATGGTTGCATGAGAAAGTCTTATTATAACACTTGTTTCTGAATTTCAAACGGTGCAAACATTAGCATGCAGACTCATCCCTTGCTGACACCACCTGTCCATTTGGCTGCTGCATGCTTTATTGGATTTTGTCTATTAGGTCTTTTCTCCTCTTGGGTTCTTTTTGGCTCTAGAACCTTGTGGTGAGTAGTGGTTTTTGCTAAAAATAGAGAAAATTTGATATGGTCTTGGCCCTTTATATCCTACCAGTCATGCTCGAATGATTATTCAAGGTGTTTGACAAACTGGATTTCTGGTCTCAGCAATTGACTTTAAAAAAAATAAAAAGAAAAGAATTCTAACAAAGAGTGAAATGTAAGAAGTTGCAGGAAAGAAGAAGGATTTGAACTTAGAAATAAGAAGCTCAGAGGGGAGGAGAATTTGAACTCAAGATCTCTAATTCCTGAGACTTAACTTCAACAAACGACTTTCCAAACTGCTAATATTAAAAATTTATTCAAGACAAGTAAGAATTACATTATATTTGCCTTGCACCAGTTGCAATGTGTGAGCTACAGAGACCAATTGCCTCTCTACCTTAACTACAACATCCTCAATAATAAAAAAAAAAATTTCTTGATAATCATCCTCGAGAATAAACTTAAAATGGACTTGAGCATAATCGGGACTTTGGTTGTTCAGATTGCAGTGCATTCTCATAGTGATCTTTGGCTGTCAACATCCCTGCCCAAATGTTTGTGCAAAGTAAAAATGTTTTGATTTTTCATATAGAATGATACTTAAGATAGCAAAAGTCACTGTGACTGATCTAGAAAGCTTACAAAGCTTAATAACAAGAGGGAGTCTACAGCCTGCAGCAATTTTAGAAACTAAAAGACACATCTCTACATTTATGAAAAGCCTCAGGAAAGATCAGTTTATTTACACCGACGTGCTTGAAATATTAGAGAAAAATAAATTACAAATGTAAAGCCAAAACTGTAGCAAAATCGGGATACACAGGAGAGAACATATAGTTTCTCAAGAGGTCATGTTCAAAGTGCAACAACCAATATCTACTCTATCCACAGCCGTTTGCCCTCAGTTGTGTGCCATTCCACCAACTTGTTACTCTGTAATTCCACTGTTAACTGCATTACAAGTTCATGCCTTTGAGAGTAAACGAAGAGGCAAGAAAATTGATAATTGGAAGAAGAACAAGGAAAAGAAAAACGGACACACGGTTTAAGTAAAGAAAGTGTAAAACCACTGAATGAAAAAGACAATAGTTGATGAGCAGGGTTAAAATATAACAACTGATGGAAAATGTGAAAAAAAAGAATGATTGAAACAGAAGTTACCTAAGAGTTCGGCAACAAGCGACCATTATACATCTTGTCAAGCAGTTGTTTAGCATCTGGCCTTCTGAGCAGACCTTTGTTGTTGGGCAAACCAGTCCCTAAACATACAGGACACACGAGTTTCCCTCTACCTGCAATGAAGTATCGAATATCAAAGCTTAACCAATGTCGACGCTGTTTTGGATCAGTACTCTTCTGTACATCTCAAAACCACCATTTTCCTTAAAAATTCAAAGTACCACTTTAATATATTTGTCACTCATTCCTGTTCTCTGTAACTTGGGACTCGATCAACGCTGTGTTTTTATGCAGCCATACAAGTGTAAAACATGTACGTGATGTGTATATGGATACCTTTTTTTTTCTTGTATATGGATATCTGTTTTACATTGAAAAGCAACTTTCTCTATGACATGTCAGTATAGGAGGATGGTAGTGGACTCTGAAAGCCACCATAAATGTACAATATAATCTCTATTGATTATGTAGATTTTGGTTTGCAAATGGAAGATGTAAATTGCTGGAAAACAATTCAAGGAGATATTCCTTCAAAATCACCATTTTAAGGTGGTGAAACATTGATCACAAACAACCATGTTCACCAAACAGCTAACTTGTCTCTCCATGGCTAGTGGGTAATGTCATATTAGTGTAACTGCATAGTAATAACCATTCTACCAAGTAACTCCCTGACGCAAATGTTGTTTTTGTAATCTGTTGCAGTTCAATTCTAGTAAAATCTTTCATTATAATTACAGGGTTTTCCTCATCAATCTTCTGAGGAACAATTCTAAAAAATTTCCATTGAGAGTTTAATATAGACCAGCATTGTTCTATTCTCATAACAATTTCTTTTTCCTTTTTTAACATAAGTGTCCAATTTATTGGTTCAGTATCAACGAAACCAGTATATGCAGACATGAACCACTCGTCAGCAAATCCATCTTCCAAAACACGACCTAAAAGTAGTCGAAAGACAAGAGAAACATATTCCAAATTCAGGCTTCACTTTTACTAGAAGTCAAAGTTCCAATATTTGGGTGTTCTCCCTGAAAGTTTGATCAAGAACATCAAAAGGTACAGAAACCTGCCTGCCTCACATATGCGAAATGCAAATCTAGTAAAACAAAACAAATCATTTTGATGTAAAGTAATTAAGGGATAAAAATATCCTGCTGAATGACTGAAACTTTCTGAACTCATATGCAAAAATGTCTAGCATCATTTCTGGTAGCTTTCTTTCAAGTGAACATGTAATATAGTAAATAATCAGTAACATAATGCCATCTTTACACAGATACAATGCAGTGAGGCTACTAAAGTTAAGTGCCCTAACTGGCTTATAGCACAGAAGTTTTCATGGAAATCAAGAATTTATGAGTAGTGAAAATTTGCATACCATAACAATTGGGACACTCAGTGAACTCGTAAACATCTTTCGCCCGTTTTCTGTTGAGAGCTTTCCATTTTCCTGTACCACCACACATATCACCTAAATAAAAAGCAACAACCATCTTATAGGTACATATTGTCAACGTGAAACTAATTATAACTTATATTTGCAACAATAACATATCAGTTTCATTGACGTGCTGTATATAAGGCATTTGACTATGATTAATACAATATACTTGAGACATAGAAAAGTAATGCAGGAATCATATATTTGAAATATTTGCAGAAGATTACAAACAATTGTAATACAAAACCAAATTTAGTTTTAAATGTACCCTGTCAATGTTAACTGATACATGTATGGCATAATAGAGTATGATACTCTACATGCAGCCCTAGAGAAAAAGATTTGAACATAGTCGGTGGAGGTGAAATGAACATGTAGGCAAGAAAATATGTGTCATGTCATGTGTCAAATGAGCATTGTCTTTGTAAACAACGAGGTTCATCTTCACAGCTCAGCCCAGTTGCATTTCCATAGTTCAGTAAACCATATGTGTTTTGTATAATGAGCCATATCTGGGATATGGTCTTTTGAATTTTGATGAAAAATAATTACCAAGAGATTTGTGTTGCGATTACAGCTTATGTACAAAGAACCTTAGGTAATGAAGATTCATTTAATTTAAGGAACTGAAGAAAAATAGCTTTAGTGTCATAAGAGCTTTGCTAGCATCAAGTCACTGAACTTCTATCCTGGCTTTTATTATTTAAACTACATTTTCTACCAAAAAAGGATGACTGGAATATTCAACCCTGCCACTAGGACAAGCTTGGCATGATTCTATAATTGTAGTCATAGGAAGTGAATTAATCCCGTTGATCAGTGAAAAATAGTCTCTTTTTATGTTTTTCTTTTTATCTCATTGTAATTGACAAACACTAGGCATTTTGCCTTCGTGAGTTATAAGTTTACAAGCATCCCTTTAAATGACATTACATAGTAAAGAAGAAATGAAGTGAGGAACCCCCAATATCTAAGATTGACCAAGCTATCGTTTATCAGAACAGAGATTGTTATCATGCATTATGGCGGTTCCTGTTATCACTTCAAGTCATCTTGACCACAGGATAATATATATGCTTCATGAAAATAATGAAACTTTGTCCACGGAATTCGATAAATCAAAGAATCGAGTGGACAGTCAAACTCCATCTATGCCTTAGACTTCTAACAGTTTTGGATCTACAAAATGAATTATACAGAATGTAAACAAAATGAAGACAAGAGACAAAGAGAACAAATAGCGAATTTCTAAACTTACAAATGACTGCTCCGTTACCCCCACAATTCCGACAAACAGCTCGCTCCTTTGCTTCTGAAGCAATTGCCTTAGGTCCAGAAACAGAACTGCTAGAAATGTTTATCAGTGCTACTGTTGAACATAAACAAGTCAGACACAAGCGTCGTGAAATTGATGTTTCCAAACCCTGTTTCAGAAGAAGCAACCATCCCAGATGTAATTGTTGTACAATATAACCCTTCGATAATTTTAGCAGCATAGACATACAAGTTTCTAATTCACATAAACATTGTCATTAAGAAATTTAAAATCATCATTCTTTGGTACAACTAAACTACAAATGTGGCTACTGATGTGTGCCTATTGTATTCATATAAGTTCAGGTTCAAAGGGCTCAAGCATTCGACATTTGCAGATAACTAAAGTCTTACAACAATGTTGCATAGGTGCATAGATGTAAAACTAAAGAAGCATATGCCATAATTAGCTTTTGAGCTCCTTGGAAACAACTAAGACTCTATCAGAGATTAACAAAGAAATTAATTTTCAGGCAGGAATAGTTGATAGCACAACTGTAGAACGAGCTCATGTGGCATTTCCCTGATGAAAGTTCTACTCATCTTCATTACAGATAATTAAATTCACCCAAAAAATTCAAAATTCACAGACGAGCATTTTCCATTTCGTAAAACTGTGCAAGGTATTGAGAAGTTTCATATAGCTTCAACAATTTGTTGACTGCAGTCTGTCTAAAACTGTCAATGATCACATAAGAAACTCAATATAAAGTACAAACTGAATAAGAAAAAGGATTAAAGAAAGGGGCAGACCACTTTATCACTGGGTTGTGATGAATGGTCTGAGGGAGAGCAATTCTCATCACCCAAGCTGCATCTCAAATTAAACCTGGCTGGCTCCAATTTGGCTGCAATCCCACAGCAGAAAATCAATTCTTTAATCCAAAAACCAGGGGGTTTGGGCGGCGGGGGGAGCACGCCCATTATATTTCAAATTTTGGGTTTTCTTTATCTAGTTTGAACAACGAAAGAAATATGAAAAATGAAGTTAATTGTGCAAAGAAATTCTAGTAACCAAAAAACAAAAAAAAAACAGTAGAAAGAGTATAAAAACATCAGCTTTATGCAGTTCTGTGGGATATAATTTGATAATCAGCAAAAACCAAAAGTTGAAACCAGTAAGCTAAAACTTTTAAATTGCTTCATACCAGTGCAAGAGCTACATAGAGAAAGATAAAGAAAGATACGATGAAAACACTTGTAAATTATGCAGTTATCTTATCTGTCTATCTTCTATGTAAGCTATAGCTGCTCTAAAACATGAATGTATGTAAAAGAAACCATAGAGATAAAGAAGAGAGGGAGAATCTGACAATGGGTTGGGGAAGATTTGGAGCGTGGTGAAGAGAAGAGCGGGAAAGCTGAGGCCACCGTTGCAGAATAATGGGAACAGAGTTGAGACGCCATTTCTGCTCTGTTACACTCTCCGCTCTCCGCGTGTGGAGGATATTGCCAATTTATGGTATTCCTTTATTGCTTCTTTCTTTCTTTTTTTTCCTTTTCTTTTTTGTGTGAATTTGGGTAAATTGATACAATGGGCTCTCAATTTTTTTTTTTTTAATGACTTCAATTTAGTTACTCAGGTAATATTATAAACCTTACCAAATTTGTAATAAATCCTATGAGTAAATATTTCATGCACTGACAAGTGACAATATACACACTTGTGCATCCAATTGCATTTCCAACATGTAAAATTTGTTGTTTAAATTTAAGTTTAGATGATGACACATGCATTTATATACACAATTGCATATCTAATTGCATTCCAAACATGCAAAGTTTGTTGTTTAAATTTAATTCTGGATGATATGACATGTATTCAGATCAAGGTTTTCAAAATCGGAATCCTACCTAGGATCGTTTTTTGGTTGGCAGGATCGGATCATAGAATCAGTAGATCCTACAAAAAAATGTAATAAATTGTCATATTTATAATTTTTAAGTTTGCAATTCATAAATATAGTGACAAATAATGTAATTCATGTGCAGTATGTAATTCATAACTAAATTATGTAATTCATAGTTAAAATTGTGCTATATAAAGTATTTCGGACAATTTGAAAAAATAGAGAGAAATTTGGGACTACTTATAATATATTGATTAAACTTAACAACTTCTTCTTTCTTGTTGTAAATCCAAATTCAATTATGGAACAATATATATGGAAAAGCTGACTTTATATGTGTATAAATCATCTTATTAATAAAATAGTTAAACACAATACATTTAGTTAACTATGATTTAGTGATTGATTATTACATCATTTTTTTATATAATAGGATAATTAAATATTACATATATAATAAAATGTTTCAAGTATATTTTAATTGATAGAAAAATTGGTATACAATAAACAAATAATTAAAGAAAATTTTGAGAATAGAATTTTGTGCTAAAAAACGTGTATTTTTTGTTCAAATTTATAATCCACCACTTATCCACTTATAATTAGCAAAAGTATTAATTCATTTCTAAAGACTCTAAACCATATTAATTTATTATAATAAAGACACAAAACACTAGCTCCATGTGATAACCTATAACAAAGATCATCTATTCACTTTAGTGAATTATATGAGTCAAATTTAAAGATTCATCAAATTTTCTAGGTTTGGAATTAGGGTTAGTTATTTACATGGATTTGAAGCACTTTGACTATAGTTTACAACGTAACACTCAATTTCGACTTTTCTACACAAAGATATGATCAAAATACTAAAATTGTTACTTAATTTAGTAGAAAGATTAATCCATATAGTATATAATAATTCAAGTTTAAGAATTAGTTATAGAGTTTAAGAATTAGTTAGTGTGATATGGCATGCATTTAGACCTATCAGTCTATATAGAAAGATTAATCATAATATGTAATAATTCAAAAATTAATTATGTGAAAAGTCACCAAGTTCTTTCTTTCATTTTGTAGATAATCTTAGCTATAACAATGTAGGCAAATTTTCAGCCTTCACGTACGGTTAAAAATCCATGAATTCACCATTCTTATAAATAGGATTTGGGAAGATCTTGTAAGAAGTCAGGATCCTCGGGTTGGTTTTAGTTTGGTGTCTTGAGTTTTGGTCCTTTAGATTGTGATAGCTTGGTGTAATATTTTACATTAAAATTGTGAGCTTTGACTATGCATTTTACTCTGGACTCGCTACTTGAGAACCTCAATATGAATGAAAATTGGAGCCACTAAGTCGACTAGAAGGGAGAAGGGAAATGTAGATGTGACATTTTAAGCCCAAAAAATGACTATAAGTAACATTTTTATTAATTCTCTTACACATTACTTTTGTCAAGCTAATGTACTGGCTAATTCTTTGACTACCATGGGTAGTTTAGGCTTTCCTTTCATTGTTATTAGTTCCTTCGTAGATTTGCCAAAACTGATGAAAGGCCTATGTAATGTTGATAGGTTTGGGATTGGATAAAAGTCATAAAACTGAAATCTGAAATTTGAAGTCTGAATCCATTAACTTATTGAATTGTTAAGTATTAAATTTAATATATTTGAGTACGTATCACATTCAGTGATAAGTGAATAGTTTATCACTTAATTTTAGAACCAAGTTTTGCCTAGAAAATTCAGTGTTACTTAATTAATTCAGATGTTCAATTTTTAGTTGTCAAACGGTCTAAATGTATTAAGATCTAAAATCCATTAAATTTAAATACTAAACTGGATTATCAAACAGAGCCCTAGACATGGTAAACGTTTGTCATTCTTTAATTATTATTAAGAGATAAGATTTTATGTTCCCCTCAATTTACATATAATTATTTTATTTTTATTAATAAAATGGGTAACCAAACTCACCCGTCAGACATCATTGGCGGTTTTGGGAAAAAAAAAAGAGTAGCACTTGGGAACTGCATAGCAATAAAAAAAATTTGATAATGCCAAAGCCAGAATACTTCCCTGTATGGGAAGGGACTAAATTGATATCTTCTGGAAATACGAGGGACCTTTCCATCAGTTAGATCTTTTACTTCCATGTATTTGTGTTGAGACTGGGTCTTTGCTAGCGTAAACTTTATCCACAGTAGCTAGCTCAAAGTACTTGCACAATCACTAGTAGTTGACATTCTAAACTAATCAAACTCTTGAAAAACTTCTGATGAAAACACACATACTTGAATTCGATTGTACAGCTTTATAGAGTTTGTCCTGGATTGCATCTAAATAAGTTCATTCCAATAGTCTTGTTAAGTGCAACTGCAAATGCCATAACTTCACAGAAATAGTTTCAGAAGTTACTAACATCAACCAAGAAAGGGCTATGAACAAATTCGAGCATTTGACTATACCGTCATTCAGAAGTAAATGATAAAAAAAAAAAAAGAGAGATATCTGTTATATCCCCATTCAAGAGTTTATCCAATTCTACATTTTTACTATGTTGTTGGCATTCAAATACTCTGACCTACTTTTACTGTCAAACTGAAAACCCATTCAACAGCTGAAGGTAAAGGTAAAATTGTCAAAGTCACTCCCTTCAACTACTGCTGTCTGCTTCAGAACAAGAAGTGTTTTTAGGCATGCTTGAGAAAAGTGCAGACAAGGATGGGTCTGATGGAAATGAGATTACTCCCAATTCCCAGAATCTTCAAGTTTGCAAATTGAGTTGGCATTGATACAAGGCTGCAGTTTCATCAGTAATGGTGTTATGGAATCAGTGAAATCGGGAGTATCAATGGATCCAATTCCAATTGTGTCAGTAATCCTGGTCACCACAGACTCCAACCTGACCAACCAAAAAGCAAAACAGAGTATCCTGGTGGAAGGAGACAAGCAGTGAGATGGGGGTAAAAAATCTAAATGGCCAGAATCAAGACAAATCTTCTTTTAGAACGGCCAGAAGAGGCAGTGATTTGTTTTCTTCAAAAATATATCACCACTATCCCATGGCCTTAGTTTGATCATGTCCAAGCTCAGCACTGTCTTCCTTCAAAATTAAACGTTGCTTCCAAACTTCATGACTGCCTGGAAGAGACATGGATGGAAAAGAAACAGAAAAGCCCATTATTTATCTGATAAAAGAAAATGCACATAACTAGAAAACTGCATGTCAATAAACAGAATTAAGAACAGTATTAAACTGGAGATGACACATTCATAAAATTATGCTCATAAGGGAGAGAGGTGTCATTAAAGAAAAAAAAAGTAGTTCTACAATGGAAGACTAAGAAATAAATGAGATGGTAAAATATCTTTAATTTTTTGATGGGCTTACTCACAGGAATATAGAATTGTAGGTGAAAACGTGTGGCACATACGAAGGTTAACTCATTTTCTACTAGTGTCATAATTTGATCTCTCGTGAAAATTTACATGCCTACACAACCACAGAAATGTGTAATAAGCACTGCCTAAGCTATCTCCATAATGGAACCATTAAGTGCTCAACAAAGTTTACATGAACATCCACAAACAAAAAATGTGGCCAAATTTATCATTCACCATACTTTCTAGACTGATAAGTCTTCATGACAAAGAAACAGAAGGAGAGGTAGCCACTCTTTAGTCCAATTGCTTTAACACACAAATCAAACTACCTGTAATAAGACCATTATTATTCCAAGGCACGAGGAATTGTTACCAATTTTTGTAAGAAAAAGTTACACTCATTACGAGATGTGTAAAATGAAGGTCCAGCAATATTGACCAAAACAAGCAGAATTAAATAAGTTTTGCCAATCTATTTTTCCCCCTTTTAGGGACCTCCCAAAAAGTTCACTCACAAAAGGGTAAATGTAAGTGTAACAATTATAAGACCACACGTAAATTCAGAATACCAACCTATCTGACATCATCAACTGCATGTGATCTTCACAAAATGCTGGCAAACCTTTTCTCCAAGGCATCTTGCAAAGCAAGAAAGCACCCCAAAAACATGAGATATCATCAAGCTGTTCTTTGCCTCAGCAAAGGAATCAAGCTGCAAAATAAAAGACTCCCTTATACCTACAAATTAAACTCCAACAAGAAATAAAAACAATAATGAGCTGAAATACTGCAATCTATCTTCACAGGAGCCATAGACCAGCTTAGATGTAGAGTGACTATTGCTTACGTGAACTTCAATCTATGAGACCTCAAATTACAAAACCACTTTTTGGTACTGTTTCAACTGATTTGATTTGTACTTCTATGCCATGGATTGCCCAAATCTTCAGTTCAAGCATATGGGTATGCTTCATACAATTCATTGATTTATAAGCTTCAAATAATCATTTCTCGAAGCAAGTGCTTTCACTCTATTTTTTCATTCAAGAAATATGTCTGTGATTAACTCCCAGATCTAACTCTCTCAAAAGAATGGCACAGTCCTTTTTGCATTCTTTGTCATTGAACCAACTGCATTGTTCCCACAATCCCAATTCACTAACTAGCTGCAACAAAGACCTCCTTCAATAACTCCAAATGTTACCTTCTTAAACCAGGGGAAAAAATACAATTAAGGCGTTAAATCATCATTTCATAGACCTTAAAGGATACAAGTCAGTGAAGGGGAGAAAAGAAGTAAGATGTCTATTTTTTTATTTTTTTTTTTAAAAAGGACCAACAAAAACAGCAGAAGGGACTGAAATACAAATTTAAGTGAACGAAGCCATTCTGTTATGCAATCATTTTAGAAAAGAGGAACAAGACTCCAACTCAAGCATAAAATCCTATCAAGAGAGGGAAAGAAAATGAAATAAAAAAAAAAAAATCATCTTATAAATGGAATTCTTATTTTTTAAAAAAAAAAAAAGAAAAAGAAGCAGCAAAGACAGTCACACTCTCAACATATCATTTCCAATAACTTACCACCATAATAGACTCAGAACAGCTTCTATGTACAAATTTAATTTCCTCCATCTTCAAAACTGCCTGAAAGTATAGATTTGCTCGATCCATGTAAAGTCATGGGCTTATCCCTATCCAGCTAGCCACAATGCATCTTCATTTGCTAAACATCTTAAGAGTATCCATGCTTCTATGAATTGAGCTACAAATCCTCCAATTTTTTGTCCATCTCAATAATCCAAACGGATCATTTATCATGTGAAGTTGTCCATTTAGCCTATCAGCAAAACCTCCACTTACTACAACTGAGCAAAATTACTATTTTGTTTAAATTTCGAAAAATATATGAAGGAAAAAGAAAAAGGGAATTCTTAACATTCCATTATTGCTGAAAGTCATAGCCTTCCGCCACACCATATCTCTCCTTTTTTATTAAATTTCATTTTCATCCATTAACATCCCTAATCCTACCTTCCAAACTGGCTTTTTGGGACTCATAGCATATAATGTGAACCAAACAATATAAAAGAAAGAATTGAGTTATAAATAGATCAGAATACTAAACTTAGCTGCCAAGCCAAGAGAATAAGCCAGACCACCTAAAACATGATGGTTATTAACATGAATGAAATACATAACAGGCAAAAGTCCAGACAAAAAAATCACCAGCGACGAGACAGAAAACAAGTACATCACCAAAACAGATCAACCAGAAAAGCAAACATAAATAAGCAGTCAAAGGATAAAAAAGTTAAAAAGGAACAGATAAGTAAGTAGAATTATGTGCAGTAATAAGGAGGTTGATGCACCATACAGGGTTAAAGCAGTCCAAATACAAAACACAAGACTAGGAAAAAAAATCCTTTGCCTGGTATTACTGGTTACCCAGGATTTCTTCCGCAAAAAGAAAACTCACAATGTTGGCAATGTCTCTTGGAGAATAGTTGAAAACCAGGAAACCAATGCATGATAGAATCCCCCAAGAACAGCACATTTCTCATTTTATCATGTTAAAAATAAAACTTTTAAAGGTCCATCAAACAAAGATTCAAGGAATCTATTAGCTGACTGAGCATGTGCAAGTAGCAGATACCATCTTAAAACCCAAATCTTGCATTTTGATTTGTTAATCAATGCTTAATTAATTACTGCAGATAGCCAAGTGGGTGAGGGACATACTCACCTTGAAGCATCTATTTTTCCTTATTTCATAGGTAGGAATGAGAGGTTTTATCTCCCTACCCACCCATAATAAACCTTGAAACTTTGAACAAAAGAACAATGAAAGGAATTCAACAAGCAGAAAAGTTTTCCTCTAAAGATAAACAGCAGGTACTTAAAAAATTACAATCCAAGAAAGCAAAAGAGGAAGAGAAGGAAAGCAAAGATACAATTGTGTGGGAAGATCTTATACTGACAAGTAGACCTCTTAATACTAAATTCATGAACAATTTAGGAAAAGATATTTCAACACTATCAAGAATGTGAAAAGCAAAATTGACCAGATATGGTATTGTAGGGCTCATCTTAAGAATGCACTAAGAAAGCAATGAAAAAGACAAATATGGATGTTTCCATCCCATCTATACAAAGCTTCCGAAAAAAGACAAATCTCCTCTCCGATTCCCATCTAGTGGGGTGTTTCATTAATAATCTAATCAATAAGAAATACAGGGGTTTAAAAAAAAGTAACTTCGTATGCCTTTTTTACTCACCAGGACAAAACATTTCAAAATAGGAAAAGGTTCTGTCTTCACCATTTGTTACTGGGTGATCATATTCCACCGCGATCAGCCAACAGTTCAACAAGTGGGTTAGCTTCTCCTAATGCTGATGAATTGACTTTATCAGATACAGTAGTTTGATGCAAGTTATGATCTATTTCTAACCAACTAAGTGCTTGTTCTTTGCTAACATTCCACTCATTCATTAGCTGTCTCAACCTCATCACAGAGTCCCACTTGCCAAGTGCTGCATATAGTCTTGACAGTGATACGTAGATTGCTGGTGATTGAGGATTCAACTGAAGAAGGTGTTTTGCTGCTATTCTTCCCAGCTCTATATTTCCATGCATTGTACAAACACCAATTAAGGCATTCCAGACATGTTCGTCCGGTTTGCATGGCATCTTTCTTAGATGATCCATTACCTCATGGAATCGTCCTGCTCGACCTAAAATATCAATTAAGCAAGAATAATGTTCCTGATCTGGAACAATATTGTGATCGCGATTCATTGACTCAAATAACCTAAGTCCCTCGTGCACAAGCCCTGAGTGACTACATGCACTGAGAAGAACAAGAAAGGTGATTTTGTCTGGTCTAACGCCCGCTGTCACCATTTCAGCAAACAAATTTATTGCTTTCTCACCAGAACCATGCTGTGCAAGTGCAGATAACATTGTGTTCCACAATACTACGTCTTGTTTGTCACCCACAACATCAAAAACTTGCTTTGCAAGTTCCAGACAACCACACTTTGAATACATGTCAATGAGAGAACTTAAAACTATTGAATTAGGCCTAAATTTAATCCTTATCAAATGTGCATGGATTTGTTTACCATGTTTGAGTGAGGCTATACTTGCACTAGCACAAAGGCAACTACTAAAAGTAAACTGATCAGGTCTAATGCAAAGCATCATCATCTTCATAAACAAGTCAAGGGCCTCATGTCCCTTGTTATTACGAGCATAACCTGAAATCATAGCAGTCCAAGAAACAGGATTCCTTTCAGGCATCACATCAAATAACACCCTGGCTGACTCCATATCACCCCATTTGGCATATCCTGATATCAAAGTGGTCCAAGCCAGAACATCCCTTCTTCCCATCTGATCAAATAATTTCCTGGCATCACCCAATTCCCCACATTTAGCATATGCATCAACAATGGAACTAGAAAGGACCACATTTAGTGAAAACCCTGCAACCAAAACTTGAGAGTGGACCTGCTTTGTTAGCCTCAACTCCCTCAACTTCACACAAACCGTCACCACTCCAGCAAAGCTATACTCATTAAACCCAATAACTGACCTCCTCAACTCTTTATAAAACCTCAAAGCTTCATCACATATACCACCCTGCGCGTAGGCAATTACCATAGTATTCCACGATACAACGTCCCTCTCGGGCATTTTATCAAACAACCTCCTTGCAGGCTTTACCATAAGTTGTTTAGCATACCCAGAAAGCATGTTGTTCCAAGAATACAAATTTCTCAAGCTCATTTTATCAAACACTCGGCGTGCTTCAATGTGATCGCCGCATTTACCGTACATATTGATCAAATGATTGGCTAAAAATGTATTGGGGTGTTTTAGACCAGTAACCTTTAGATGGAGGTGAACCCATCTGCCCAATTTCAAATTCTTGGACTCAGCACACTTCTGTATGAGAAAAGTTAATTTTTTACAGTCCAAACGAATGCCCTTTTGCGCTAAGAGGTCTAAAGACTTGACAGCTTCTTGAAGGTGACCTTGAGAGCAAAGATTCAGAAAGTTTTGGACTATGCAAGTATTATTCTTGTTACTGGGCTTAAATGACGGCTTGAGAATGCGAGTTGGGGAGAAGAGAAAGGGCATTGCAGGATGCAAACATATGGGATGGCGGCGGCACGCTGTTGTTCTTCATTTATGTTGTGATGAAGTCATTGAAATCAACCGCTGTAATAATGAGCTCCGGCGAGTATCGCCGGTTCAGATTGGCCGTAGGGAGAGCAAAATGCAGAACCCACTAGTCAAAATTATTCATAAATGGAAATCATGCAAATTTTCTAATGATTTACCGTTTTCAGTGTGTAGTGTTATGGGTGAGCTGGTCCAAAAGCGCAACTAGACCTAAGATAATACAAATACTACTTATTATGTATTATTGCTCACTAAACAATGTACAAAAAAACTCAGCCAATAGGCTTTGGTTAAGATGAGGTCTAGTTTTCGAGGAAAAAAATGAAAAAGTGAAGGTAAATGTGAAACATGAGAGAGTTTAGACTAAACATTTTTTAGATACTTATAGAGCTTTTAACGAATCCAACTGTTTGTAAACGTATTCGTGTTCGACTTGTTCGAAATCGAAAAAAGGTTAATCGTTTAATAAATAAATCGGCACTCAAATATTTATACAAATAAACGAATTGAATTCGAATAATATTCATAACCCATTAATAATTTTGTTGAACTCAAACTCTGTTCGTATAATATACAAACAAAGTTTGAACACCAAATATTGTGTTCGATTCGGCTCGTAAAAATTCTAGGACTCGGAACCTGATTAGTTTATGAAATTTTCAATGGTTTTATAAAGGTTGGAAACTTTTTATAGGGTTCAGATAGAGTTCATCTAAATGGTTGAATGTCCGTTCCAATTGCAATCCCAAATTGAAGGTTTCGTTATTTGTTGTGCAAGAAGGAAGCTTGATGTGAGTTGGTCACACTTATGTTAGTCACTTTCTCTTATTTATTTTCAAATTTAATTGTTTGGTTGTTGAGTAAAAGTATTTGTCATAAACAAATCAACTTTTATCTTAAGTTAATTAGTGAAAGTGAGAGATGATTGTGTCATATTGAATTTGATTATAAAAGGATTAAAGGTACATTTCATATTCTTAATAGCAATTGTACAATTTAAATCGTTTCCATTTGTTGAAAACAAATAAATTGTACAATTTAAACACTGTAAAATTCAAAAATGAAGGAAAAAATCAAATTGTGATCTTTAGGTAGACTAACAAAGAACATAGTAACATTTATTTTTAGGTGGAAATAGGAAAGTTTGGTGCTAATGATAAGAATAGCAAGTCACGCGCTTCTTCTATTCACCAAAAAAAAAGGGAATAAGAATGCCAATTCTTTTTCTATATGATTATTCACGAATAGCTAGCCAAAGCAGAAACTCGCAGACTCATTTTTTGTAATTTCAACTTCAGATGTCTAGATTTCTATCTTCAAGGGTTTTAAACCAACTCAATTTATGTACATTACCTAATCCCCCCTTTTGGTTCATATGCGGGTATAGATAAATATTTTCAATTAACTCCTTTTTTCAACGCATTGATTTCTGAACTTTCTCTGCCTCATTTTATCACTACAAAACATGTTTAAAAAGAAGGGGGGGGGGGGGGGGATTCCAGGCTCATAACAGGCACCTCTACAATCACCATCAAGTATATATTTCCACAAGAACAATCTTTACATTAGGCCATGGATTCTTCCGAGGCATCTAATCCCAGAGCAACTTTGTTATCAAATATCAAGGGCAAGAAATGAGGAAAAAATCTGGACAAATGTCCAAACATAATTCAATCTTCTCCGCTGGATCCTCACAATTAACTACAGACTTCCTGGTTCATGCTCAGAATCAACACACAGTCCGCCCATAGCACAGGGAAGCAAGATAGAGGTTCTTTGCCCATTTTTCCTGCTTATAGTAAACACATACAGAGACAACAAAGTTAACCTCCACAATAAATGAAGTATTTTGATAACAAGATCCTTGTCCGCCAAACCAAACTGCAGGATAGCCCTTCGGTATGCAATAAAGTTAAAGCAACAACGATTGAAAACGACAGGTTACAAGGTTCAAATAGCACATCCCAACAAATATTTACCTTAACATGGGTGCTTGGGAACTGAGATGTTCTTAGAGTTTCCTGAGTCTCATCAAGCAGTTTGCGCCGAGGCACACTCAAGATAAGAGCAGCTTGATCCCAGGTAGCAGCAGTGGCTGTAATTCGGTAACCACTATCCCACCGTTTATGAATGCCCTCACTGGGATAAAGAAAATCAAGCTCCACAACCTGGAAAAACAAAGATATCTCAGTCAAAACGTTTTATGCTTAACAGAAATAAAGACACATCCAGGACAGTAATAGGGAACACAAGGCACTCTTCTGACGGTAACAGCCCATGTTTTTTTAAAAGAGGTGGGGAATGCCAAGTTTCTGTTAATTCATAGCTCAATTCCTTTCCCTTCTCCCTGTCAATTAACATAACAACTGTGAACAGCACCAATAAGACTTTAAAGTTTAAACGGCATGCATACACCCCAAAAAAAAATAATAAAGAAGGGACATAAAACTCTTCTAGGCAAAAATTCTCAAGACATTCCACTGCATGAAGAAGATAAAAAAGGGCAATTTGCACCAGTTGCACAGCATCCACTGTTGTCTAAGTTGAATCAATCTAAGATGGCGATTTTTCCATTTTCCCACCCTAGCACAAATGTCTAAAAATGCAAATTAGTTCAATGGTTTTGAGGCAAAATGTCTAAAAGTTTGTGCAGCTGATAAGGGGTGAATTGGGTCAAATCTGCAAAATAACCAGAAAACGAAGAAACAAGTAACCTAACCTGATCACTGAAGCCAGAGTTTCGGGACATGACCACAGCCCACCGAGTACCAGCAGTAGCCATAGATGTCACGTGAAACCCTTCCTTCCACTTCTTGTTAATCCACTTGAATGGAAAGGAATCACTTACTTTGTAAGATTGTTGGTTATACATGGTGCCTGCAGAGTAACAGGAATTTAGTATTAAGAGGCAAGATATTCAACTAATAAAACTGATCGATCACACGTCCAAGGTTACAAAAAATTATTATGCATACAACTTTTTGCTCAAAAAGAGGAAAAGTAAAAATAGTAAACCAGGCTAAACCAGGCTTCATGCTAATTCCCAAGCCCAAGGAGATAAACTCCTGGTCCTTCCTCTTTTCTTTTTTTTTTTTTTTGGGGTGGAGGGGACAAGGGTTGCAAAGGAACAATAAATCACAACTTGATGTGGCATGGACACTTGCAAAATGAAAATTGAGTCATCTGTCCAGTATTAGCACAAAAATTGAAATTATACAGCACAACCAGAATGAAGCAATTTTAGAGTATTAGCACATCCCAGTCTCACTTTGTTCCCTCAAGAGACAAATACTTAGCACAAGAAATCTGTCAATCTGAGCTCTACAATGGTTCACATAGACTAATCTCCACAGAGACAAGCCACTGTTACAGCTCACCCAAATGGACAAGATGCACAAATAATGGTAGCAATACTTAAGAATTGTTTCCCTATTCTTGATTCATCCGAAAGCATTTTAGCAAGTATAATTATGTTTAACTGATTGATAACAGACACCATATTTTGCAATCTTACCTTTTGACATTACCACTAACGAACTTCCATTGGTTGCACCAGCAAGACAGCTGATATAGTAGTTCTTGTCCCACTGGTCCATAATCCACTCCTGTAATAAAAAAATAATTGCACTTAGAGGTCACTTGGTCGGTGAAGTTCCAGATAAGGACAATATCTCTGTTTGTCAACAAAACAGGTTATGCAAATAACTTACCTTGTGCAAGAAAAAAGGTGATATCTCAAAAACTTGGCTTGTAAAATTAGTCCCAGCATCCATAATAATAGCCCACAAGTTGGAACATGATGCCACAGAACTTATATACAACCCATCTTCTACCCCTCTTTCTACATGTTGCGCTAATCTTGCATCCGATACATTATAATGGTACCTTTTGTGTAGAACCAAACAAAAAGAGGATAAAAAAGGGTATTCAATAGGCAATGACATTATGGCAATGGCAGAGGACTATCTACATATATAAATACACACGCACACATATACACATACACAATAGTCCTTTTGTCATTTTCCCCAACTTTTTATCCAAAATTTTTTTTCTTTTAGGTTATGTGGGTAAGCTTCACCATCCCAGAACCACTGACAAATATATTCTGGTCTATTTTCCCCCTTTAACAGAAGCAGCCGGAACCAAAAAAGAACAAAGAGGAAACAATGCTTCCAATCTATGTTCAAACCAAGTACTTACTGTTTCAGGATTCAGATTAGACAACAGAACACCCCGGTAACTTGAGAAATAAAACAATATCAGATAGCATGAACTGAACTACCACCATTCTAAGAGAAAGATCTTTTTTTTTAACCTCTGTTTCATAGGCTTCCTAGCATTGTAAATTGAAACCCATTGTGATGCTGGGACTCCCATACGAACTTTCTTCCTCGGCTGTTCCTCTTCATCCTCATCAAGATTCAATCTGGGTCGCTTTTGGCCGATTTGGATAATCTAGCAAAAAAGTTAATAAATAAAAGCTATAAAATGATTATGAACATCAAATAAAGGAAAGCAGAACATGTACTCGGGTAATAAAAGAATCACCTTTTGAGCACCATCTGTATTTAATGGTCGGGTTGCAGGATCGGCAGCAATCATACCCTCAAAAATAGATATTAACTTTGAATACTTTGGCTCTTCGTCAAATTTCAAGTTAACAACAGTTTCAAGAAATTCTCTGAGAGGGGCAGGGCAAAAGCAACATAGCGCTTCAGGAGCTGTTGCCATCTTTTTCTTAGCCACCTGGAATGATTTGTTATCACCCTGAGGTAAAAAGATTGAACACGAGTAAAACAGCTGAAGAGGACATCAGAAAAATAAAGTAGACATAGGACTTAGCTGAATACTCCAATCTAAAGGTCAGAAAGTAGGACAAGGAAGTACCTGAAAACCTTGCCATGGCAACCTGCCTCTGTGGAGAAAAATAAGCGTATATGCAAGCGATTCTAAATCATCCCTTCTACTAGCAGTCCTTCCTAAGTGAGCATGCACACTAGCATAGCGGACAGTCCCTCTGGGACATCACCAGAATAGGGGGAAAAGGGTATTTAGTGGAAGCAGAGTTATTCGAACATCAGACTTTACAGTATGAGCAACATTCACCTGAATATGTCAGGACGTTGATCATATTCAACATGTTGCCCCCTGGTGCTGTCTCTCCACTTAGTTGCTGCAATAAACGCATAGACATAAGTAAAATGGAAAGTATGGGAAATTGTTAAAAAAAAAAGAGAAGAACAAATTAGAAGTCTATTAGGTTGTGTGTCTCACCTAATCCTAAATCTACAAGAAACAACTTCTTTTCTTGAGGTGTTGATGGCTGGCCGAGCAAAAAGTTCTCAGGCTTTACATCCCCATGCACATACCTAATTTCATGAAACGTAAACCATGGCAAGACAAACATACAAACTTCAGTAGATCCCATCAATACCATACGAAACATTAAGAGATACAGACTGAAGGTAGGAACAAGAAAAAGGTGGTGTAATACCCTTTTGCATGCAGCTTCTCCAATATTGACAAGGATTCAACTGCAATGCAAGCAACCATTTCCCCAGACATCCTGCAAATTGTGCATGATCAGTTCAAAAGCAAGGCGACTAAGTACAATATATTTCTTAGCGAAAGTGAGAAACAACAGCAGCAACCAATTCTGCTGACACCCTGCCTACTCCACCTACAAGGTTTCAAAATACACTAAGACAGCAACAGATATCAAAACCATTGGCAAAAAGTCAACCTTAGTTTAAAATAAAACTATTGGCATCTCAAAAGAAGATAACAGACTATCACTTTACCCAATTTATCTTGTCTCCTACATCATCATGACACATGACCCGTTCTTATACTTTTTTATGCACATACTATTAATCAACAGCAAGCATCTGAAATTGAACTTCAAAATGCACCAAAACAGCAACCAAGTGCAATACTATGATAAAAGAGAACTCCTACTTCAACAAACATCAAGCATGCTGAAAGGACGTTAAATTTTAGCGTGCAAAATGAAACCCAATGGATATGTAAAAGAGAACATGGCACACTATATAAGCAACCCTTCAGAAACTTACGACTGCCCTGAGGAGTTCCAAACATCCCACAAGCTGGGCCCTAACATGTCCATGACCTACCACATTCAAAAAGCAATCTATCAGCATACATATAGCCAGAACAGCAATTCACAAATCCTACACGGGCGTGTCTAAAGACACATGTGCAGTACAAAGGCTAAATGCATTTAGCACTCAGATCATACCATTACATAGTAGTCTCCTTGTTTTCCTTTATAGTGTACTTTAGGCACTCCATGGCTACCTCCAAGAGTGCTATTAAGATAGAAGCAAAAAGATTTTTACAATTGAGAAAATGTAGAAACGCTTGCTAAGGAGAGGATTCAAATGCATACTTGTAAACCTGCCACTCATATGGAGGACCATAGCTGCAGCCTTTGCTATTTCTATGCTCAAATTTCAGAGCTACCTGAAATGAAAAACAACATCAAAATTAAATCACAACATCTGCATTTATTTGTGATGCTGTTTATTTTGAATAGATAAATGTAGTTTCTTGACTAATTTAAAGAAAACGGGAGAAAATTAACACTACCTCCACAGCTCCAGGACCTGTTGTCCGCTCTCCACCAGAAACACGACGACCCAAAAATACCTGTCCAAAGCCACCTTTACCTAATTTCCTCTCAACCTTATACATGGGTGAGCCTCCAACTTGCACCTGAAAATCCACTCCAACATAAGGAAAAAATGTTCTTAACATGCATAAAGAAGATGAGTCCACTAATAACTTTCCTGTCTAATAAAGCAAGCAAATAACCCAATTTTTAAAAAAATCAGCATGGGATGGTTGGGATTTAAGATACCAGGGGGATGAGGATTGAGGAGGGGGAAGGGGATGAAACCGGGGACTTCTAAATCCCGAGGTCTCAATCCTGGCCATTAGACCAAGGCCTCTACAAAAAGCCACATAACCCAATTATCAACATACCAAACCAAAAATAACTTCTTAGTCTTAAATTATAAAAGCACAATTTGAGTTCTTGCAAATCATCAGAACAAGAGCTGCACCAAATTTCTTCCACAGTCAGATACAACGCCACCCCCAAGGCATGAAGTCTTTGGGACTAAAAGCATTGCAGAGTAACTATAAATTGGGATCTACCTCAACACCCCTCTGCCAAAATTCTCAAACATGTGCTTTTACATAAGAAGATACACATTGAGATGCAATTGAGCTTGTTCACTAACCCAAATATCATTAGTTAAACCAAAAATTTAGGAAAAAAATCACCTTGATGAATTAGCACATTGAATGCCTGCATTTACATCTTTCAGCCCATACAAACGCGCATATAGATACAAAATCAACAAAGTACTGCATGCAGGCCCATTTATAATTCATCTTTACTCCCACCTACACAAACTAACCCAGCCTATGCTGCAATTAACTACGTAAGTGATTAATGAAACCGCCCCCCCCCCCCCAAAAAAAATAAAAAGGAATTAACCTTATCAGGAAAAGATGCAAGAGAAGCATCATCTTCTAGTCCAGCACTCCCTTTAGCACTCATACCCCCACTTTCATCCCCCATCTTTTTGACCTTTTCCTCAACCACCACCGCCGCTTCTTCTTCCTCCTCCTCCTTTACCTTTTCCTTTTCCTTGTTATCCGCCTTAGCTTTTCCCTTTCTTACCCTTTTCACCACCTTTAACTCCTCCTCTACCTCAGCTACCTTCCCCGCCGCTTCCGCCGCTGCTTTAGCTTTCGCAGCACGAGTTTTAATATACTTCCCAGCAAACCCAACACCTGCCGCCTCTCCTTCTACTTTCCCCTTCCTCGCCTTCTTTTCTACTATTTCCTTTCCTTCCCCAGCCGCTGCTGGCGGCAAAACCGGTGGAACTACTGTCGGCGAACCACAAAGGCCTAGACGAACTCCGGCCCGCAACTCCGACATTTGCAGATACCACAACCCATGCAATGAACCCTAACCCTAATTGAATTTACCACCATCAGTACTACCTTTCTCTCTGTCGCAGTCCTCTTGATCTTCTTCAGCTAAGAAAGCATCATTTCCGGAACCTTGAAATCTAGCATTAATTGAAAATTAATAGAAATAAAGTGTTTATAATCGGAATCTTGACAAAGAAAAAGGGGAAATCGGGGGAAGAAATCTGGGGTTTGAATTTTGGTGAAATTGGGACTAGGGTTCGAGACGGAAAGCACGCATGCCAAAATATCTCTGACTCTCTGTGTATGTGTTGGAAAAAAGGTGAGAAAGTGCCAAAGAAAAAGGAAAGAAAACTGGTGTATGAGTTTGGGCTCTTTCTTTATTTGTAAAATTATTGCATGTTTTGTGAATTGCTCGATGAGTACGTGGTCTAACTTTTCTAGAAGAAAAGAATGGTGACCTACAATTTTTTTTAAAGCAAATTTAGCCCATTTGGATTGCTATTTTTTTGGAATTTTTTTTATAAAAAAAATATATTATAACAATTCGACGTATATGATATAAAAATATGATTAAAAATTTATTCGTAGAATGTAAAAATTTTTAGAAGATCGGATAAATGTTTTTCCAAATTTTTACTTACATCATAAATATATATTTTCCAACGCATCCTTTTATATTCCCAATCACAATTACTTTTGTTACGTCGCATGCATCATATCATAAAAAGTGTTACAGTAATTATTCCAAATAATACTACTTTATCCAAACAAAAGTGCATTTGACCCATGAGTTTGGGGTAGCTGGTAATGCGATGCCTTAAAAAGTTCTTGCCAAACCTTCACCTTTGAATAAGAGTCAGACTTTGCAAGCGTTTCTCTAGTCAAATATGGATTAGTTTTATTTGAAGGTGGGGATATCAAGTGTTCAAGGGAAAACAAAAAAAAAACAAAAGTTCATTTGGATAGGATTTATTTATCCAAAAAAAAATTTCTTACATCATAAACACATTTTTTGATACACTTTTTTATTTTTTCAATCACCTTTTATCTCATGTACATTACATTGTTAAAAGTTCTACAGTAATTATTTCAAATAATCTCCTATTTAAACACAGATGTTAGCAAGTTAAAAAAACAAAAACTTTCAAACCCCCTGTTTACTGTTCATGTTAAAAATTGGCTAGTTATTTTCATGTTGATGTCCAGTAAAGATGAAAAATAATTTTAAAAAATTGACAATTGAGTTGATCTATGCTTTTCATAAACTTTGAAGTTGTCATATGTAGTATCATTTTTTTTATCTGGTGCATTTTAACTTGATAGCTCAAGCATCAAATTTAATAATTAAGGAAAGGCTTGGAAGCCTTAATAGCAATCGTCAACCAGCACACTTGCATAGGAGGTGCGAATCAGAATCGAAATCGGTAATTCGGAACTTTGAAATTAGAATTTTTTGAAGTTTTGGCATCAGAATTTCTGATCGAATTCGATTTTGAATTCACCAACTTCGAATTCGAATTCAATTCGGAATTCGATAAATTTCGATTTCATCGAATTCAGGAATATAAAATTTATTATTGTAATATAAATGTTATATTACATATATATAAATATATATATATATGAAAAACTAATTTGACATCGAAATAGGAATTCCAAATCACCGAATTCAGGAATATAAAAATTATTATTATAATATAAATGCTATAGTACATATATATAAAAAATATTATATATATGTATATATGAAAAATGAATTTGAAATCAAAATAGGAATTCCGAATTTCGATTTCAAATTCACGGAAATTCGGATTTGAAAATCCCATTACTGAATTCAAACCAAATTCCCATAATTCAAAATGCGAAAACCCGATTTCAATTCCGAATTTCGAATTACTGATTTCAAAAATTCCAAATTAAATTCGAATTCGGTTGATAAATCATAATTTTTCGATTTTGCACTCCTACACTTGCACTATTTCCCGTAGCTCCTCACAAGAGTCACATAGGAAAAGGGGGGAGGAAGGTCACAACATGAAAATCCACTAGTACTAGCAATCTGCTAACCAAAAAGTTCCAACTCGGATGAAAAATCAAAAAGCTTATTACGATAATATGGTGGACCTAGTGACTCTTTTTGCTTTGATCTTGGTGGCATTGGTATCTATATTAGTCATGGATTGGGGTTCTTGTGCAGGTAGGAGCTAATTAAGGCAATGAGTAATGCAAAATTTGGTAGAGGGTTGCGTAGTTAGGTTCAGTGGAGTTAGAAGCAGTGGTTGTGGTTCTACGTTGCAACTAGGTGACATGGGGTTGGCTGGGGTGGGTTCTTAGGGACAAGTCTTCTGTTATGCAATGGTTGTGAAACATTCAAGCTACACGCTTTAATATGTTGATATCTGCGCTCTTTAAATTATTACAGTTATACTTTTAATTAAGTTGAACTTTTAGAAAAAGCACGTGTTAATACATCAAGATGTGTAATATAGGCGTTACACATTAGTATATAACAGAAGACGCATAGCCGTCATTGAACCTCTCTGCCATGGCTTAAGGAAAGAGTATGTAACAAAATACCCATAACCATTGTTAGCCTTCTTTATCATGGCCTAAGAAAGGAGTATGGGTCATAATAGGGATGTAATCGAATCGAACTGCTCGTGAGCACGGTAAAAAACTTGACTCGAACTCGGGTTAATCGAGTTCGAGCATCCAGAAACATTGCTCGAAGGCTCGTCGAGACTTATTGAGCTTTTTAATTTTAATTATTTAATATATTATTATTATAAAAGTACCCTTATACCCAAAAGAGTTGTTGAATTTACGAAATGTTTCAAATCATATAAAAATTTTTAAAAGGACAATAATGTCTTTTTGCTCAAAAATTATCAAGAAAATGAAAATTTTTAACTCGAGCTCGATAAGGCTCGTATTGACTCGAGCTCATGCGAGTCAAGCTTGAGTTCTGTGAGCAAGCATCGAGCTCAAGCTTGAGCAAGTAGTCATACTCGAGCTCGACTCGACTCGACTCGATTACATTCCGAGATCATAATCGTGTTGGTGACAAGGTACAAGTGAGAGTTGGTTGACTTCAGTGAGTCGTTTGAAACTTTAAGGCCTGTTTGGCAAGTGAATTTTTTTGGTGTTTGTCTAAAATCTTACCGCAGTTTACTGTAGAAGTTTTTATAAAAACTTTTGAAGCGTGTTTTTTTAAAAAATATTTTGAAGCGTGTATATTTTTAAAAGTTTTTTTTTGAAGATTAGTGTAGTTAAAATTTTTAAAAAAACTTATAACAGATAAACTTGACAAAAAACAAGGCCTGTGTTTGGATTGCATTTTCCATGATTTTTCATGAAAAAATTACTGTAGCGATTTGATGTATGTGAGGAAAAAAAGTAATAAAAAAATATGATCACGGAAAACGACATAATTTTCCGACGAAAAACCGCAATCCAAACAAGGCCTTAACTGGCAAATAAGGCCGTCTATGATGTGAGGCAAAGCGGTAGAGACAATTTTGTCATAAAAGAATAAAAAAATTGAGGGAGGAGGGCCCAGGTCCAAATTGGTAGTGCAAATAGTCTGTTTGGATTGTAAGTTATATTTGGGATTATTTGGGATATTTTTACTGTAGTACTTTTTGTGATGTGATGTATGTGAGATAAAAAGATATTGGAAAGATAAAAATGTGTATTGAAAATTGTAAAGATGATGTAAGCAAATAAAATTGGGGAAATATGAAGCAATCCAAGCAAACCCGTCAACGTCTGCCTTTTAATAGTCAACTATTCCAAAAGATATCTCTAATCAACGTGATCAACGTTTGTATTCAAACTTGCATCTATGAATTGCCTATAAGGCTATAACATATTTTCTTTTAAGTAACTCGAAAAAATCGTGAAACACATCAATCTTTAAAGACGTTACGTGTGAAAAATTAAAACAATTGATAACATACAGGAAATTCTTCCAAACTCGTGGTCTTCACAATATCATAATAATAGCACCTCATATCATAAATGAGCAGAGAAAATTAATTGATAGGCAATATCATAATAATAGCACCTCATATTTGTAAGTTGTACCTTTTTAGTCTTTCGATGATTACAAATTGCAGCTAAGGAGATAACCAAGAGATGAAGTCTTTGATGGGTTTTAAAGGATCAAATATGGCTTAGTTTCGGTTATTCCATCATATCAAATGGGTAAAAAAACAATAAACAACCCTAAGGGATGGAATAGAACAGAGAAGGGGTTTGTTTTACATTTATTTTTTAAAGTTTTTGATTTGAATGAGTGTGCAAGAGTTGGGGATGTTTTTGAAATATTTTATTGTAGTAATATATATGAAAAACTTTTAGTATGAATATTTTTAATGATGTTTTTTGAGATATTTTTGAGATATATTTTAGGGTATTTTTAAGGTTTAAAATTTTTTAGAATAATTTTTAAAAATTAACACTCCACCCACACCACCAGTATCCACCACCGTCACCATCCCCTCTCTCCCTTCTCCTCTCTTATTCCCGTCCCTCTTCCTCCTCCCTCTCTCCCCTCCCACCCTTTCCTTTCCTTCCTTTTTCTCGCTGGAACCCGACCCTCCCCTTCCTTCCCCTTTCCAATTTAACCTCGTTGAGACCAGATCGTGGCCTTCGATCGAGGCCTTTTGGTTGAGGCTAGAGGGGAGGAGATGGGGTATGGTGTGGAAGGGAAAAGGGGAGAAGGAGGAAGAGGGAGGGAGAGGAATGAGGAGGAAAAAGAGGGAGAGGAAAGAGGAGAAAAGAGAGGAAGGAGGAAGATGGTGGTGGGGGTGATGGTGGTGGTGATAGATTAAAGAAGAAGATAATATAGATTTTATTTTTTAATTCTTTATATATTTAAAATTATTTTTGATATATTATATGGATATGGTATTTTTAGAATTATTTTTATGTGTGTTACTGTAACATTATATGTGAAAAAATTTGTTTTTCAAAAAATGAAGAATCCAAATAGAGCCTAAGTTCTTTAGACTACAAGATATGGTATCACAATGTGCTCGACATCATGATTATCTAATTGGCAAATAAGGGTAGCCATGATTCAAATTTGAACTGGAACAGGACCGAAATCATATTGACAATTTATTGAATTGCAACCAGAATTGAATTTTGGAAACCAAAATCGAAACCATAACCGTGACTAAAATTCAGGTTCAAATTCACTAAAAATTTGAACCAGAATCAGAATCGATGGTTTACTAACTGCTCAAACCATTTGAAAAAATATTTGCTACCTAAACATATTTAACCAGTTTAGAGTTCAATATCAATACTCACCATTTAATACTAGTAACTCCAATTCTGACCCAACAACTATTGTCCCATTCCATTAGTAAGTCTATAATACTCCATGACTAATCTAAATCCAAGACGAATATAATTTAATTAACAATGAGATATTTTTCATAAAATTTGCATCATTTTTCTTTTTCCTTACACATGATAGCATAATATATATATATTTTTTACATTCATTGTCATTTTTTCTTATAACCAATTTTACGATAATAAGTCTTTAAACATAACTAAAAAAATTGGAACCTTAATCGAAAAAAATCAAAACCGTGACTAGTGCTGAAGGTTCAAGAATCGTAACCATAAGCATCCTTATAAGTATCGGTTTAGGTTTTACTTTTCAACAAACTCAAAATCTTCAATTTTTAAATTGGAAGTGGTGATTTTAGAACCGTGGTCATGCCCATTGGCAAATGGGGGCACATGTCAGCAGTCAATCAATTCCTTGTGGGAATATGGCTTTGGATTTCCAACCACAAAAATGAATCTTAACTCTTGATGATGTGTAAAAACTCCAAATCAAAGAAAATGTGGGGTTGTCGGTCCACTCAAGTTGTGGAAAATAGAAGTATAGCTGAATTGGTGGAGGCAAGGCAATTGTAATATTTGTAAAAGTAAATCATATATATACTAAAAATGTATACACTATCACCATTTGATTCATAATATGTATGCAAAAATTGAATTTTAAATTTAAATTTAGCATAATTGTGATTCATCTAACGCTGATAGTTTATAAACTGTCAGTGTACGAAAGATTAATCCTATTTGAATCTAAAAGTAAGAGAGATAGTGTGTGTGCTTAAAATTCCAATAAATTGTTATCTCGAAACGAGCTTTAGATCAACAAATCCTCCTAAAACAAGTCCAAGAAGCTATTCAAGAAACCAATTATATACTGCAAACTTCGGTAATTAATCTATTAGGAAAGTTCTTGACTAAGCATGCATAATGCATTGGAACATTTAATCTTTCTGGACTTCTTAAATTTGTTGAGCCTTTAGTGTACTTTAGGTTTAATTTGCCTTACTTATGTGACTAATTTTAATCCATATATTTTGTTCAGTGACTTGAGTCTAAGGCTTGTCAGTAAAATTAATCGCTTGCTAGGATTATGCAGTTTCAATAGCATTTTTTACGTTGTGATATATGCGATAACAAAAGATTATTGAAAAGATATAAATTTTGATTGAAAAATATATTTATAATGCAAACATATAATTTTTTTGTAAATAGAATGTGATATCCAAACAAACCCATTGTTATAGCTATCTTTTTAGGCATATGAAGAAGCAAAACTGCATGCCAACTGATGCATTGCATACAAAACAATTAATTAAGACTTTGTTTGATAACTCAACTTAATTCTTAAATTTAATGGATTTAAATTTTAATATATTCAGATCGTTTGATAACCAAATATTGAGTATCTAAATTTAATAAGTGGCACTAAATTTTTTAGGCAAAATTTGTTCCCAAAATTAAATGATAAACTATTCACTTATCACTGAATCTGATATGCATTCAAATGTATTATATTTAATGTTTAACAATTCAATAAATTAATGGATTCAAATTTCATATTTCAAACTTTAGTTTTATTAAATGCACCTAAGTATCAATCAAGTTCCTATAACTTCATGGCATAATCCTATTGCCATTTCTAGCTCAAACACTAATATTTTTGCATGAGCTTCAATGTTGATTAACTTGTCAATTGTTTCCAATTTTTTTGCGGTCATTTACTATTTTTATGCGTCTAATTAGAAGTATGAGAAGAGATATGTACCTTGACAGATTTTTAGCAAAAAATTAACATATTAATTACTGCAACTCTTTTCAACGATCGAATATGTACGGAGCCACAACGTTAAATTACTCATTTGATATCTTCACACTAAATAAGAATGACTGGCTTGGGATGTTATTCAGAAATAGAGTGCAATTTAGGTAAGTATAATTGTAAAATCTAAAATTTTTGTTGTCATTCGTGATTTATGAAATTTTTTTTCTAAAAAGCTCCCAATAAATGAAAATGTTTACTACTATTATACCTTCAGTCACACCTCACATTTCCAAAATATTGTCATTAAACACTTTGCAGATAATTAATTGATGTATTTGAATCACCACTTTTATTCTTTTCAATTACATAATGAATACAAAATTTTGCCAGTGATAATCTCAGTCTCAAATAAACATCCTCTTTTAATGTAATCTCAAATTAATTCAACTCTATCGTCTATAACCAAATCTCAAAAGAATTCAGTTCTTGTTTAAATTGAAGGCCTCATTTTGCAAATGAATTTTTTGAATATTTGTCTAAAACTTTAATGTAGAATTGCAGGAAAAATTTTTAAAGTGTATAAAATTTTAGATATGTTGAAGTGTATAGTTTAAAAATTTTGAAAAGTTTTTTTGAGGTTATTGTAGTTAAACCTTTTAAAAAATTTGTAAAAATCAAATTTGGCCAAAATCTTGTTTGCCAAACATGCCAAACACGCCGTAGGCCTCGTTTGTCAAATGAATTTTTTTGGTGTTTATTTAAAATTTTACTGTAATTTCCTGTAGAAGTTATAGAAAAAATTTTTGAAATGTAAATTTTTGAATATTTTGAAGTGTATAGTTTAAAAACTTTGGGAAATTTTTTGAGATTAGTAATATTTAAAGTTTTTAAAAAATTTGTAAAAGACAAATTTGGCAAAAAACTTAATTGCCAAACAGGCCTGTAATTTTCTAAAGAAAAACTTTTATATTTTTCGTATATGTATATTTTAATTAATTTTTTAACATATCAAATCAAATTGTTACAATATATAATTTTTTTAAAGTAAAAATTATAAAAAATAGTAATCTAGACTAGACCTTGTTCTATTCACGTTCTATTCAGTATCAACCCGTGACTTGAGTACCCAATACCCATACCCATATTCAAACACCAATGATTACCCAACCCCCTCAACGTTCACTTTCCTCGGACTTCACTCCCCTCGTTCAAATCCACTTCATTCACTCCCCGAAATTCCGCGTTCCCGCCTAGAAATATTTTCAAATTCACATTAAAAAACTCGCACCAAAAAAAGGGAAGAAGAAGCTCTCCTTTTCAAAAACAATACCCCATTTCCTTCACCTTCTTCCCTTATCCCCTCAAAAAACCCTTTCTACTCTTTCCCCATTTTCCACAAATCTCTTCCATCGTTCTTGACCTAATTCTTTCACCTCCGAAATGGGGAAGAGGAAGGGTTCATCGACGCCGGCAGCTTCGAGGGAGAAATCTAGGGCTTCTTCTTTTTCTTCTTCGGTAGAGAAGAAGTCGAAGCGACAAAGAATGAAAGTTGAGTCGGTTCCGGCAAATGCGGATAGTGATTTCATGGAGGAGCCGGACGTGGTGGTTGTGTCGGATGACGATGAACGGGAGGATGGAGGTGAGGTCGAGGGAGAGAGCTTGTCTATGTCGCCGGCTGAGAGGAAGACAAAAAGGCGCGTTCTTGCGGAAAATGAGGAGGAAGGTGATTTTCGGTTTCTTGGTGAGCCTGTTGCTGACAAGGAGGCTCGTTGTCGGTGGCCTCATCGATATGCAGTCAAGCAAAAGGTCGGAAATGTTTTGGTTTATTGTTTATAATCGACAGCTATGGATTTGTACATGTGTTTACCTGTGAAGTGTAGATGAACTTAATCTGAAAAGGGATATCTTTTAGGATTCTTCATTTTTTTCCTGAGAGTAAGGTTTTATTCTCCATTTTTTGCGTATTCTGAAAAAATTAGGGCTTTTTTAAAAGGGTTCTGGACATTCTTTATTGTGATTATATTTGCAAGTACGTTGAATGTGAATAAAGTTTCATGTCTTTCCTGATACAAAGCTGGTTTTTGGCTGTTTTTGTAAGTAATAAAGAACAAGGACTTTTTGTTTTTTCCAAAGAAACATTTGAGACGATGTCAACTTTTTGGTCTTTTTACTATGATACAAATCAGTAGGCGCGCTAGCACATGTAACCAAGTGCTGGAAATATTGTCCGTGTAGTATGTCAGATATGGAGCTAGTTTGGAGTATTAAAAGGGTATTGATAGCTGGCCAGATTATACTGAATAAGCTCAAGTGCCTTTCAACATGGACGCCTTGAAAACTAATGTTAGCAGTTCCCTGGGTTTCTTCGCAAGTCTCTGTTTTATTCTTAAAATCTCACTGCTGAGGTTAACATACAATTTTTAACCGTTCTATGGACATTGGGATTGTATTTCCTTCAGTTGTTTGCTAGTGTAAAAAGTTGTCTTTTGGATCATGCCAAGTTTGTCCATTGGTCTTACGCTTTAAACTCGTTCTTTTATCTTTAGGTGAACATACAATTTTTAACCGTTCTATGGACATTGGGATTGTATTTCCTTCAGTTGTTTGCTAGTGTAAAAAGTTTTGTCTTTTGGATCATGCCAAGTTTGTCCATTGGTCTTACGCTTTAAACTCGTTCTTTTATCTTTAGGTGAATCTATATGTTTTTCATTCTGAGTCTATCTCTTTTGGGTAGAAAACTTTGGCTTTCGCATAATGCTTTGGTTTTAGTTACTTGTCACTATAAAATCTTTATCTGGCTTATTCGAAGTTTGATAATTAGTGTATCCTTCTGCGAGTATGGGTTTTACATACTTAATGGGGGATTACTCATCTTGGCTAAGATTAATTTTGTCCACAACCTGCACGAACTCAATGGGAACTTTTAGACGAGCAAAAAATACTTTTCAAGTGGATTCTGCGCAAACAATTTTTCCATTAGCTCCCTTTAGCAAATAGGAGGCTGTATGTTGTCATTGTTTTATCTTTCTGATAATTAGTATCCTTTCTTTTAGTGAATCTTTATGAACTAATAGTTAAATAAAGGTAATTGTTGTTCTTGAAAGAGCCTTAGTATGAAATACTTTTGGTTGGATCTAAGTGTAGGAGATACCCCAAACATGAACTAAAAATGGTTTGGTTTTGTGTCATTCAAACAAAACTTGTTCATGCTATCAGCTATAATCATCATGCTGAATGTTGATGTGCACAAATTTAATTTGAATTTTTGGCTGAGTTAATGAGCTAATTGTTTTGGTTATACAGAGGAAACAAAATGCAGTTTTAAAAGACTCAAAAGGGTGAGTATATGGTTGTTGACTATTTGATTTTCTCATTCTAGTTCTACTTATTAGAACTGTTTGCATTTAAATTGTTGTTCTTTAATTGCTTGCATTTTTTTTTCTATTCACTTGGAAAGTGAGGATGACTCTGAAGAATTTATCGATGCTAAAAGACACTTCACTCAAGCAGAAGTTGATGGGCAGATTTTTAACTTGGAAGATGATGCTTATGTACAGGTACAGGAACTTTGCTTCCTTTTTCTAGTAAATGGAAGAGTTTGCTAGTATGACATTTTGAGTGGGCTAGGTCTAGTCATACCAAATCAAAACCTATCTAGTCTAGGGGTGAGCTGCACATATCGTGTTTTCTGTCCAGGTTTTTAGCATCTGTCATGGGTGTGCAATGAGCTTAATGTAAGATTCATCTCTTGCTCCTGCATTTACTTTTTCCAGTGCTGTTATGTAACAAGGAAATAATCTGTTCTCAGTATAAATATGTAGTTGTTGTCATATCTTGAAACTCGAATGCTATGTGATCTTTTTAACTTATGATTGTTAAGATTGAGTAATGATTTTGGAGAAGTAAAAGGAGGGTTTTAAGTTTGTTTACTTGGACTGAGATATCCAGCTTTTTTAAATGGTCTCAGATATCATAGACCATGTCGTGTTCCAAAACTTATGAGATTTTGTGGATGTGGCATCGTTTCTATTTCTTTCAACTGTCTGAATTCTACGGGATTCATTATCTTTCCGGAAAATTTAATGTGAATTTCCTACCCATAAATATCAGAACTTTTTGTGGGTCTTTTGTTAATCTTGTTATGTATTGCAGGTGATCCTGGTGGCTTAGCGTTTTTGCATTGAAGATTGTATAATCAAGGCCTAGATATTTTTTTCTTATAAGTTGATTCTAGTTTTTTCTTTCTTTCTTTTTTTGGTTTCAATTTTCCCTTTGCTGAAAGCTGCTTTTAGAGGTTTTTGTTTTTATCTGTGAATTTAAATTATTTTAACCATCAGAAAGCTATTCGTGAGAAACAACTCTAGAGATTTTTTTTCCACTGTACTTTTGCTTTTGAAATTGAGACAAAAATACCTTTTCAGGATTTAAACAGCTTGGAGAGTCATTTTTTAGTTATAATCTTTTGAAATGTGCCATTTATGGAGTATAACAGGCTAATACCATACTTGGAGGAAATTTGAAAGAGAAAATAAATTTTATATTGTTGAGAGTTGCCTTCTTTGACAACTTTGTTAGCCTGGATTTCATTGTCTTGGTTTTGCCGGTATTTTGAATCACTTGTATCCAAATCTGGTTCAGAAAGTTGTTTAATTCTTGCCTAATTAACATGCTGTCACAAGGCTGAAGAAGGTAAAAGAAATTACATCTGCAAAATAGTGGAGATGTTTGAGGGAACTGATGGCATGCCGTATTTCACTGCTCAGTGGTTTTACAGGGCCGAGGATACTGTAAGGCTTGACAATCATTCCTTTAAATATCTGTATTTTCAATTTCCATTTTCTGAATTATACTGCCACTTCCTGTGGTCAGATCATTACAGAATGTCATGTCTTTATAGACGAAAAGCGAGTATTCTTTTCTGAAGTCAAGAATGACAATCCTTTGGACTGTCTGGTTAAGAGACTTAGGATCGTCCGGCTGCCACCAAATGTATGCTGACTTACCTAAGAAACGTCTTTTCAACTTTGAGCTTCTGTAAACCTTTTTAACAGGACCGGCTGCTATTTCAGATGGATTTGGAATGCAAGGATGCTGCAAAATCAAATTGTGACTATTATTATGACATGATGTTCTTACTGCCTCACTGCACGTTTATGAGCTTGCCGCCTGGTAACCTTTTTTCCTTTATATATTGTCAGCAACAAATTACTCTTTCTTTTTTCACAAACTTTTTAGTGTAAAGTTTTGGATGATATTTATTTTGTCCAGAGAATAATGGAGCTGGAAGTGATTCTGGCTCTACAATATCGAGTGAAGCTGATGCTGCTGGAGCAGTGGTTAGTGGTGTAGAGGTCTCCCAAGAAGCAAACCACTTGGAGATGAGGCTACTGGACCTGTATTCAGGCTGTGGGGCAATGTCCACTGGACTTTGCCTGGGAGCTAATAGCACTGGTGTTAAGCTTGTTACCGTAAGGACAATAAGTTTTCTTGAACTTCTTACTAGTTGTTATGTCGTTCTTTACTATTAAAATAACTTCTCAATGCAGAAATGGGCAGTTGATATAAACAAGTATGCATGTGAAAGTCTAAAATGGAACCATCCGGAGACTGAGGTGTATATTGCTCCCTATGGTTTTGTATCCATTATTTCTATATTTATAACCTTGTTCAGGATACATTTTTCTTCTTGATAATTTCTTTTTGATTAAGGTACGAAATGAATCTGCCGAGAACTTTTTGCTTTTGATTAAGGAGTGGGAGAGGCTTTGTGTCTCTTATGCATTAGTAGAAAGCAATGTTCTACCACATCCGTATGTTAACTCGTCAAATGAGCAAGTAGATGAAGTTGGTGGAGATGATGAAGATGACGATGTTGATGATAGTGATGGTAATAGTTCTGAAGTTTTTGAAGTCAAAGAGGTATTGGCTATGTGCTATGGGGATCCAAAAGAGAGTGGTACTGTTGGACTTTACTGTAAGGTATACTTGTTGGATTATCAGTGTACCTTTATATCTCTATCTTGCCTTTTTAAACATTTTCAATTAGCTTTGGCTTGTAGTAATGTCTCTAAAATGCAATTTAGATTCGCTGGAAAGGTTATGGACCAGATGATGAAACATGGGAGCCTATAGACGGTTTAAGGTAGGCATTAAATCTGGTTTGCTTAGTGATTTCTTGATGTTATTTGTTTCCTTGAAACAATCACTGACCTTCTATACGTGTTTCTTAGTGATTGTCAAGAGAAGGTGAAGGAATTCGTCACTAAAGGTTACAAAAGAAAGATTTTGCCTTTGCCTGTAAGTTCAAACATCTTCCAAAGAGATGTGAAGTACACTGGACTACTGCAGATTATGTTATCTAATTTGTTGGTTTCTTGATGTCTTGCAGGGAAATGTCGATGTTATATGTGGGGGCCCTCCTTGCCAAGGAATAAGTGGGTTTAACCGATTTCGGAATACAGACCAACCATTACAAGATGAAAAAAATAAGCAGCTTGCCGTCTTCATGGATATTGTGGCTTTTCTAAAGCCTAGATTTGTGTTGATGGAAAATGTTGTTGATTTGATTAAGTTTTCCAAAGGGTATCTTGGGAGGTATGCTTTTGCTCGGCTTCTTGCTATGAACTATCAAGCACGACTTGGAATGATGGCTGCTGGTGCTTATGGTCTCCCACAGTTTAGAATGCGTGTCTTTATGTGGGGTGCTGTTCCTAAAGAGGTGATACTCAGTTTTTCTTTTTCTTATTTATTTATTCAGGTTTCAAGGCGTCTTTTCTCTCTCATTAGCAGTACTTACTCTTCTATTAATGCAGAAGTTGCCTCAGTACCCATTGCCTACCCATGATGTCGTTGTGAGAGGGGTTGTTCCCAAGGAATTTGAGGTAGGCTATGGATGGTAGAAAAATATTATACAATTTGATTTTTGCTTCTTTATTAGCCTAAATCTTCTGTGTCAATGTAGTCCAATACTGTAGCTTATGAAGAAGGTTCAAAAGTTGAATTGGAGGAGGAGCTTTTTCTTGAAGATGCTATTTCTGATCTTCCACCGGTATATATTGCCAATACTAAGCTTTTTTCAATTAATGTATGCCTCTAATGTTCCTTATATGCTTAAAACTCTCTCTTTATCTTGCAAACTTAACATTTAGGTTGAAAATGACGAGCCACGAGATGAAATGCCATATGGTGGTGCGTCCAAGACTGAATTTCAAAACTTCATCAGATTGAGGAAAGATGGTAAGTTCATATTTCTTTATTTCTCCTTGAAGTACTTCTGGATTTATAATTTTCAATGCCTTATTTTAAACTTGGAATTCTTGCCTTGTCTTGGTGAGCATGGTAACGTGATTCTAATGGATGCTAAAAAATTTATCCAACATTTTTGATCCAGAGCAAACAATACACGTTTGCTGGTGCTTAAAAGTTTCCAGCTATATTTGTCATTCATTGTTTATGTTGTGAAAAAAGTTGGTTTACCAACTAAGCATCGAACTATTTACATTCTTAAATCTGGAATGTAATACTTAAATCCATGAAACTAAAAGTACTTTGTTTTATAGGTTTCCTTTTTCTATGGCTTTTAGCTTGTCTTAATTGAGCACAGCATGGATTACGTTCTGATACAGGTTCTCTGCGTAGTTTGAGTTTGAAAAGTTATTGAATGTCGTCTTTCACATTATTTTTTCTTTCTGATGCAGAAATGCCAGGTAGTCTAGGCTTTGGATTAGAAGTAGCTCCACATTTGCTGTATGACCATCGGCCGCTCCAACTAAATAGGGATGATTATAGTCGGGTGTGTCAGATTCCCAAGAAGAAGGTATATTTTAGTTCGTTAGTCTTTTTCATTTTTATGTTTTTTTTTCCCTAGTCAAAGGACCTTCTCATGTATTTATGCTTTTCAGGAGCTCTTGTTATGTAAATTGTCAATTGAATACTACCTGCTTCTGAACTATTTGTACCATGGTTGCTAGGGTGCAAACTTTAGAGATTTGCCTGGTGTAAGAGTCCGTGCTGATAACAAGGTGGAATGGGATCCAGATATAGAGCGTGTCTATCTGCCCTCAGGAAAACCTTTGGTACGACTTCTTGAATTTCTATATTATGCAGATCAGCATGTATTTGTTTATTTCTTCATTGATAATCCTTACCCCAGTGAGTTGCTTGTGCAGGTACCTGATTATGCTATGACTTTTGTTGGTGGATCTTCATGCAAGTAATCTTCATTTCTCTTCTATGTTTCTCAAATTGCTTGTTTGATGAATTTTTTTTTGTTGGCTTTTCACACAACTATTTTTTCATGCCATTTAGGCCGTTTGGACGATTGTGGTGGAATGAGACAGTACCTACAGTTGTCACACGAGCAGAACCTCACAATCAGGTACTGTTGTTGTCACTTTCTAATTTAATTGAATATTCTGGTTTGCTGTTTTATACTTCACCGCATGATGAATCTTCTTTGGACTTTGTCAGACCATATTGCATCCAAAGCAAGACAGAGTCCTTACAATCCGAGAGAACGCCAGACTCCAAGGATTTCCTGATTATTACAAACTTTTTGGCCCCATTAAAGAAAGGTAAAAGCTGAGGAACAATTATGTTTCTGACATATTTAGGCATTCTATAGAGTACGTGCTAATATGATCCTCAGGTTCTCTCAATCCTTGTTACACCCTCGAATAAAACAAACTACCTCTTGGCCTCATACTTAGTCTTTTTCCATTAGTTAGAATTTGTAGATATATGTTGAAACGAGGGAAAAAAATTGCAGTAGCAGTGGGTTTGTCCTGTCAGAGTGAAAGAAAATTAGACCCCAAAAAGTTTTTCCCTTTCACCTGTTCTCATAATGACAGTGAGGATTTAGGACATGTTGCTGACGAATATGGCAATGCATGGGTTGTGTGATAAAATGGTGAACAGGTTGTAGAACTCTTAAAATTAGCTTAATTTTGAGATGGAAGTGTTCAATGTATTGCATCTAGATTTCACTGTGAAAGTAAAATATCAACTCAACTAGACAGAGGCTTTTCAGTAGTATTAGTCACCTAGTTTCGCAAAATCTGGGACCTTCTGCACTTCAGATAATCTGTGAGCCAAATTCCAAATGGTGTCTACTTAGTGTGCAGAGCACAAGTTACTCAGCTTCTGTTTCTTCATGAGTTTGGTCATTGTCAATAGGCCTATGTTCAATAGGCCTATGTTGCTACATGTTTGAGATGTTATTTATAAAGCAATTAGTTGCTGATTTGCTTGACTGCATCGTGATTATATGTTCAAGAAAGTAAGCCATGTTCATTATCCTGAAATTTTGATTGGCTTATTTGGTAATCAACAATAGTATAATACCTCCTATGTGAACACGGAATGGATATCTGTTTGCAATTAGTAAGACTCGATGTTTTATGATACTTCAGGTACATTCAAGTTGGCAACGCAGTTGCTGTGCCTGTTGCTCGCGCTTTAGGATTTTCTTTAGCTTTGGCTTTGAAGGGTTTGTCAGGCGACGAACCAGTACTGCAATTACCAAAGAGCTTTCCAAATAATGTCGAACTTCCTGCAGAAGTGTCTTCATGAAGGAAGTCAAATTTGTGTTTTTGTAACCCATCCAATACAACACTAAAGTACATGCCATTTATTGGTCACATTTATTGGTTATTTGTCGGAATTGTTCATAATTTGTATAATTTGAGTACCATGTTACTATTATTTACTCCATGAAACAGCATGTGCTGAAAGTAGTACTGCTGAACTCTTGCTGATCAACTGATCCTCACACGTTGTGATGTATGAGCTGAACGTGTTGAAAGAGAAGCATTATCGTGCGAAGCAATGTTCTAGTTTCTATAATTTGATCATTGACAGGTGCGAAGACAGTCATTCTGGGACGCGGGATTGGAGCGGTTGTCAGAACAACCGTTTCGGAAGGTGTAACACTATTTGTACATAGTGTAACATCATCTGTACAAGGTGTAACAATAGAACAATATTTTTGTGAGTCTCACACGGCATGAAAATCGAGTTACAAGATGTGATCTGAGCTGCATAAATTTTTGAAGCTTCATCCAGACCGTCCAGGCCTCTCGTCCGCGATTCTGCCTTGCCTTTCGTCGTCAATGTCAACAATAAGAATTTTGCTTCTCTCTGCTGTCAGTATGCTAGACATTTTCTGTAGCTCGAAACTAGTCTTCATGTGATCTTATTTTGATGGATGTGGTTGTGTTCGAGAATGGAAGCAAATTTGTTTAAATTATTTTGATGGATCTTTTATATTTTGTACTTTTGTTAAATCTAATGATTTTTTAAATTAAATATATTTGTGACATGTTTAATGTATTTTCTATCGTGTTGGACGATTTTTAGTGAGATGATTATTGACTTATGTTTTATCAAAAAAAAAGAAAAAAAACTTAAGTCTTACCAAGCTACTCGCTATTATTTGATCGAAGGGTGAAGTGCCAACAAGACACGTTTCTAAGATTTGTAGGGTTTGTTCTTAGATTGATCATTTAATTGATTATAGATTTTGATTTTGAATAATATCTTTTCTGATATTTTTGATTACTTTTGTACTTTGATTACAGACTTTTCAACGATCAAGAAAGTTTAAATCTGTAATTACTCAAAGAATAACCTTTGCTGATTCTAATTATTCTTTATAATAATTTATATAATCAAATTTTATAAAATAACTGAGAACAAGGTCGTAGTAGTAGAGTTCAAGTGAATTTAGTGACTTTGAAATTGCAATCTGGTATTTGAAAGACACCCGTGATGATCTCTTGAGGATTGATGGTCACCAACTCACCGTTATTATTTTCCCTCCAACAAAACTTTGAAGAAACACAAAAATTCTACCCAGAGATGAGCAAATGAAAAACAGAAAGGGTCAGAAACACAAAATTCTACCCAGAGTAACTCTGACACTTGCCATTTTTGTTTGGATTACTACAATATACTGATGTGAATTCAGATACTCTTGATAGTACTAAAGAAAATACGTGAAGTACCTCATTTAGCAGCAAGGAGTTCAACAACAGAATTTGCTATTCAAATCACCAACTGTTGCATCAACTACAAATACATCTGAATTAGTTTTAGGAAGCAAATTTTTGGGATTTTTTCAATTTGTCGATTGGAAAAGGGGGCAACCGAAGAACAGCTTCCTCAGTCTCAATAGGGTCCGATCTCAATATCTGCAAAGAAACCGGGGTAAAAAAAGAAAACCTGAAATCAGTTTGAACGGTTCAAAACAACAAGGAAAAAGAAAAGAATCAAAATTGACTTACTGGGTCTTTGAGAATTGGCTTAGTGTCATCGAGAGCAGGTCTAAATTGGGGTTTTTTCTGGCCTTTCGTTTCAGTTCCGCCATTGTTGCTCTTGCTCGAAGCCTCTGCTGCTGCTTTCTTCATTCTTTTCTTCAGTTCTTGCTAAGTGGTGGGTTTAACTGGTAGGCGTTGGGCTTCCATTCTATTATGTATAAGCGTGGGCTTTTGTCTAGCTAGGTTGAGAGGATCCAGCATACAGAAAAGAAAAAAAAAAAGAAAAGAAGAAGAAGAACCTAATATAATCATTTGTCTTGAGTCCTGACTTACAAAAAAAAAACCCTTTTCTTTTAACCCTCCCACTATAGACACCTAGGCATGTTAATGGATCAGCTTTTATCCAAATTTAATTCAGATCCAATGTACTTGGATAGAGTTTGGATTTAATTTATCAAATCTAGACACTACTTAGACCCAAATCCTATAAAAGAGTTATGTATTTAGGTAAGATTTGATTTTTTATGATTCATATCCAAATCCAAACCCATACCAAATCTTACCAAACCCATGTATATATAGTTAATATATATATATTAGTAAATTTATAAAATATTTTAATATTTTATGGTCATTGGAAAGAATACAGTAAGATTTTGTGATTATTTTCTTTTTTCAAGTTAATTCTAGTTGTTATTATAATTAGTACAAACTTTTTCAGAAAAAGGAGAAAAAGTAAAGGCAAATAAATGAAAGATTGGACATAGATATAGTTTAAGTTTTAAAAATAAATCGAAACTGTCGATAATAGTTACTTTTTGAGTTTATAATATTGCATTCAATTTCTTGAATATTAATTTTATTATTTAAAATAAAAATTGGATGATGTTTATATTTTTTGAAATCTGCATATTTTTAATATATTTTTACTTTAGTGTATTAGAAAAATATATCGGGTACCCATTGGATACTCAGATCTAGAAAGGTTTGGATTTGAACTTATTTTTTCAGGCCCATAACGCTTTGGATCTGGATTTACGTCTAACTAAATTTAATGGATGTGAATCTAGTTCAAAAGGATTCAACCTAAACCCTACCCATTGAAATATCTAAACACCTCTACCCATTGAAATATCTAGACACCTCTAGTAGAGCATCCAATGAATGCCCAACATTTGTTATGTGATTTTCAGTGGTAGCATGGTTTTGCATTTGAAATTGCATCCATTCAACTCTCCTACCATAAATTCCGGCATCTATCTAATTTGAATTGTAACAAGTTCATTTGGATATCCACACAGTTGAATTATTTTCCCCCATAAAATGCAGCTCTCAAAGATGATCTTTTGAAATTTGAATTTTTGAAATTTATATGAGAATTTGCAAGAGAGACTGTGTTGAAAAATTCAATTCAAGAACTATTTGTTTGGATAGTGTATTATTTGAAATATTATTTGGAATAATTACTGTATCATTTTTTGTGATGTGATGTATGTGAGATAAAAAGGTGGTTGGAAATATAAAAAAATGGGTTGGAAAATGTGTCTATGATGTAAGCGAAATATTATTTGGAATAATTGAGGTATCCAAACAAATTACTTTCTGGTGCTTATCTGGGCATGGTTTCAATACTGCCATTATTAGGGGTGGGCAAAATTATCCGCTAACCCGAAAACCCGTCATATCTGATCCGATCCGATCCGAAAATTAGGATATCCGATTTTTATTATTTGATCGGGTCAAAAGAGGGTCGGGTATCCGCTAAGATGCGGTGCGGGTTAGGGTCACATAATTAAAAATTCGCGGGTACCCGATCCGCCCCACATATATATATATTTTATTTTTATTTTTATACACACACTATAAAATAATAAGTTAGAACTAAGTAATTAATTTTATTGAACAAATTACATTACAAATATGAGAGACTATAGTTTATTTACAAGATTCATTTGTAAAGCTCATGATCTTATATTTTATAGAAAAAAGTTTAATTAATGTGGAATATATATATTAAAAATTGTGCTACTTATTTCAAACTTTTATTGATTTTGAATTCTTTTAATTTTTTTCCTTTATCTTATATTCTCTTCGTATGCTTGTTTCTTGGTGGGAAACCTTTTTTTAGAAAAAAAAAATTATTAAATCTTAGATGAATGTCTAAAATATAAAATTAAATTGGTATAAATTATTTTTTTTAAAAAATTAAATGATAAACGGGGCGGGGCGGGTACCCGCTGATCCGACCCTATCTCAGTGGGTACCCGTTATAGGGTACCCGCTGATATGCGGGGCGGGTAAGGGTCAGAAAATAGCTGACCCGCAAGGTGCGGGTCGGGTCAGCCAAATGGTGAATAGGGCGGGTACCCGACCCGCGCCCACCCCTAGCCATTATCCTATGTTACTTGTTGACTAGTTGGAACAAAAGATCCTGTAGAATTTAGGTAGATTTTTTTCCCCAACAGGTTGGTAGTTAATTGTACAATAAAATTTATGTGTAGGTTGATCCCTCTCAGACAAGCTAGATATTGAAGATTAAGAAATTATTTGTGGCTCCCGTATATATGTTCCACAAAATGAAGTTCAAACTGAAACAGTAAGCATAGTGAACCTTTTGAGGCTATGCCTTCAAGGGCTCAATATGAAGTCTGACTGTTGACCTGTCTGATGATCTCATAGCTCTTAAATGACTCTGCAAATCTGCATCTCTGGATAGACAAATCCAATTGTTATTGACATCTTGATACTTGATCTCATAACTTTCACCACTCAGGTTGAGCCGTTTCTTTATCGCATCTCTGAGTTGCATCAGTCCAGATGAAAGAGAGAGCTGAAACTTTATCATGACTTCTTTGTATGTTGCCTTTATTGTCATGAGGCTTTCATTTTGCTTTGTCATAGCTTGTGGCATAGGAGGTGAAGCAGAAGTAGCAACTTCCTCAGGAATCTGATTGGTGCATGGCTCAACAGCAAGTCTGATTGTTGGGTTTTCCTGTGGTTTCATGATAGTCACACAATTATGCAAATCATTGTCGCTGGTCAATGGAATCCATTCATTGGGCTCAGCTAGACACTTGATGTCAAAGCTGTCACTACTTAACTTGAACTGCTTCATGACTTCATTTTTCAGTTCCATCAATTTTGAAGAAAGGGAAACCTGAAGCTCTACAGTCTCCTCTTTATATGTTGCCTTTATGGTCATGATCCTCTCTTTCTGCACTGGATTTATCTGCAGCATAGGGCTCCCAACAGAATCCCTGGAACTTTCAAGGTGTTGATTCTGAGTAGGCTCAAGAAGAACTTTGATTGTATTCTTCCTTTGTGACATCATATCAAACATCAACTTCTGCAAGTCCACATCATTGGATACTAAAATGCAGTTATTATCTTCCTTTTGATACTTGATCTCAAAACTTCCAGTTGTCAAATTTAACCTCTTTGTCACTTCTTTCTCAAAATCCATTATCCCTGATGAGAGAGAGAGTGGAAACTTAATCATGTCTTCCTTAAATGCTGCCTTTATCATAATTGTGCCTTCATTTTCTGGTGCTGGTGGTGCCTTTATACTCTCATTCTGCACTGGATTTATCTGCAGCATGGGGCTCCCAACAGAATCCCTGGAACTTTCAAGGTGTTGATTCTGAGTAGGCTCAAGAAGAACTTTGATTGTATTCTTCCTTTGTGACATCATATCAAACATCAACTTCTGCAAGTCCACATCATTGGATACTAAAATGCAGTTATTATCTTCATTTTGATACTTGATCTCAAAACTTCCAGTTGTCAAATTTAACCTCTTTGTCACTTCTTTCTCAAAATCCATCATCCCTGATGAGAGAGAGAGTGGAAACTTAATCATGTCTTCCTTAAATGATGCCTTTATCATAATTGTGCCTTCATTTTCTGGCGCTGATGGTGCCTTTATACTCTCGTTCTGCACTGGATTTATCTGCAGCATAGGGCTCCCAACAGAACCCCTGGAAATTTCAAGGTGTTGATTCTGAGTAGGCTCAAGAAGAACTTTGACTGTATTCTTCCTTTGTGACATCATATCAAACATCAATTTCTGCAAGTCCACATCATTGGATACTAAAATGCAGTTATTATCTTCCTTTTGATACTTGATCTCAAAGCTTCCAGTTGTCAAATTTAACCTCTTTGTCACTTCTTTCTCAAAATCCATTATCCCTGATGAGAGAGAGAGTGGAAACTTAATCATGCCTTCCTTAAATGCTGCCTTTATCATAATTGTGCCTTCATTTTCTGGTGCTGGTGCTGCAGGGTGAGAAACAGAAGTAGTGCCTTCATCAGGAGGTAAATCAGAACGTGCTTGGTCTCTATTACGTGTTCTCTTATTGTGGTTTTCAAATTCTCCTACATCTTCGTGAGAAAGGGAACGATCAGCTTTTCTCTTGTTGGTCTGTCTATCAATGCTACGCTCTCTGCATAACTGCTTTTCTTCATGTATGACAACTGTAAAAATGAGAATTTGAATCAAGATTAATACCAGGTGATCTTGTCAGCCATATAAGCAAATGAACAATGCAGTCATACTGAAAGCTAGGTTCAAATTCAAGATAGCAAACTCACTATCAGACATACACTCAGCATCTTCAAGTTGCCTTCTTGACTGGTTTCTGAGAACCTTCAATCCTGGTGCCTTTACCATGTCTTCATTATTTTGAAGAACAGGAAGATTGTCCTGTGTTCGTACATTCTCACATTTGTTATGTGAGAATCTCAGCAACGGTTGAGATCCGGTTGTTGCACACATTTCCAAAGATTCATCCAGTCTATCAAGTTTAATTATGTTCAAAGGTGTATCCGCCCCTGATTCTTGTACAGATGCAACCTTGAAACTCTGAAAGTTCTGCTGTACTGCAGCTAAAAAAGCTTTCAAGAGGGTCCATGGTTTCCCATAAGAAGGTTGGTAGGGGCACAGAAAAAACTCTAGCACATAAACTTCATTTCCTGTGGATCTACTTTGCAGACAGACAGCAAAAGAGCCAGTTAAGTTAACTTTGCGTGCACTAAGTACTAGGGGGTACTCATCAATACTTAACTGTTTCACATCTTTGCAGAAGCATGAAGCACCAGATGTAAATGCACTCCAGACAACACTTTGTCCTTTCTTTAAGCCAAACTGAATGCAATCCTTTTGGAAGGAGGAAACCTTCTTGACTGACATAACTGATCCCCTTTCACTTGTGCACATGACACTTTCATTATGGTTCTCTCCAGTGCTTGTGAACCAGGTCTGAGCAAAACGTATACAGTGTGCATGACAGAATGCATTCAAACCGTTCTCAATTTGACTGAGGTCAAATTCATGCTGAGAAATCTGCTTTGGACATTATCAGTAAGAAAAGGAATCATACAGTACGAAAAGTGAGTCAGCAATAAAAGAACTTAACTGATATATGTGAAAAAAATGTGGTTAGATGCAGTCACCACTTACTCTATCCTTGTGAAGTGACAAATGTGCATCACAAATCCTCAGTCCTACGGCCTGCAGGAAAGAATATAACTATCACTATACATTTTTGAGATTATCATAGCGAAATGATTTCAGAAATTGGAATGAAATTTTCTATTAAGACTTGTAGCATGCAATGCAGGTAAACATGACAGCTTTATGACCGGATTCAACTATACAAGAACCCAACAAGAACAGTACTAACACAGAATCCTATCTGATGGATGTGAAGCTGAAACCCCTTTGCTATTTAAGGGGGATCTTCACTAACGGGGGATCTTCACAGGATCATCATGCCAGCCATACAGCATAGTAATTGAAACATAAACAAGTCAAATAGAAAGTTCTTGTTCTTCACATGAAAAGTTTTCCAACACCATGAGTTATAGCTCAGACCATAGATCATAGCTTAGACTTGAATAAGTCATTGTTATAGTGCGAAAGCAAGAATTCATAAGAACTTTCACTATCATAGAGTTCAGCAGAAGCTATGCCACTTCAAATATCCTCCACTTCAAGCCAGAGATGTCAATTATGCACAAAATAGATAGCTTCAGCTCAGAAAAACTCCAATTATTTGATGACAGCTGACATTGCAGGAAATGTGTTAGCCAAGTTCCAAGAAGGCCTACAGCTAATGTATCTGAAAATGACTCTGTAGCACAAGAAGTACTGATTACTTCAACTGACAGAACTTTTGCAATCCTTTTGACTTCCTGATTTCATCCAGTGATATGAGAATCTTGCTAAGACAATTTTTCAGGGCATGAAAGTAATGAAATTTGATGACAACCTTTGTAAAAGCTCAATTAGCTGATTCTTTTGAATAAACATATTATTTGCTGGCAGAAAACAAACGAAGAAATGATCTTCGCGTCACTTCCAATTTCTAAAGAACAAGGAGTTACAAAACAGAAAAAGCTCAAAAGAGAAGCTTGTTCCCCTTGCATCCAAGACCAAAACATTTACTACAAGAAAAATTAGCAGGTTTTTTTTAGCAAAATTTACAATAGAAGCACAATTTCCATATGAAGAGAGGAATTAAACATGCTAGTACTTTATCCTTGGTGAATAATGGGTTGAGCTAGAGATCGAACCTTGAAAGCATCATCAATAACTTTTCCAATCGCATCAGTAAAGTAACAATTCCCATCCCAAGAAGTAACCAGCTCAAGCACACCGACGCATTGATCCCTAACTGACTCAAAAACTGGCAAAGCCAAGTATCCATTTACACCACATCTAACAGCAGAATCCCTCAGTTTAAACTCTTTAGATGAGTAACAAGACACATATGGACTAAATTCTGGAACCCCATTTCTAAAAACCCGTCCAACAGGACCAAGCTCTTCTTGACAATCAAGCTCATATCTGTGTTCCAAACAACGCTTCCTATACAAACAGAGTCCTTCGGTGAGCAGACTAATACCAAAAGGAAGATCTGTAGTTTCAAGAAGCTGCTGGGTGCCTATTGTTTTGGGCATCCACAGTTGCACTAAAGTGGGGAAGAGAAAAACATCCAAACCCTCAAGTGCAGATTTGATCTTTTCTTTGATTGCTTCAATCCCTTTGTTGTTGTTGAATTGAATAGATTCATCTTGGCTACAGAAGATCATAAGATGGGAGATGGACTTCTGGTCTGACAGAGAAAGTTGACTTGGCATGAGACTGATGAACTCAGAAACTGAATATCTTCCTCTAAGATCATCACCATGGATGAGTAAAGACTGGTTTTTTTCCATCTTTGATACTGTCTGGGATTGCATTTCCTAGCTTCAAAAATTGTCCTTCAAAGCCCCTCTTTTAGCCAATTAAAAGACTCGAATAAGGGTTGTTGGTTTTTCAATGATCCATAGAAGAAGGATTCCAAAAGGGGTTCAAGAGCTCATCCATGTTGTAGCTTTCTGCCTTCTGTGTATCTGTATAGTGAAATGCAAAGAGTTCAGATTTCAGAATGGTTCAAGAGGTCAAAGTTCAGAAAGACAAAAGCAGACAATGACCCCACGAGTCCATGACAATGACATGTGGTTTGTGGCCTACATTTTCCCAAGGTGCAAACGACAAATCTATGTCACCAAACTCTAGTCATTGCGAGCTGTGGAATGGAAAATGTCCGAAATAGGTCACAGTTCCACAACTTTTCGAAAGAAAATCTGACACGTCCAGCGCTGGACAAAGTATACGCGTCCATCCCCAAAATTTTGCTTAAAAGAATTTTCACGCGATTCAATTCGGTACGAGAAGAATTTGGTGAGGGTGCGCTGTTTGTGGGATGCCCGGGGGACCTTCCCTCCCACATCTAACATTCTTCAATTTGGGTTTAGGGTTTATAGGAGTTTCCTCCTGTCATCAATTAATTGGATGTGGGTTTTTTATGCATCTCCTTAAATTACTCTTCTGAGTCGTTTAGCTGTTAACTTTCTGAATGTTTTTAATTTAATTGGATGTGTGTGTTTCTGTCTATAAGAGAGAGGTCTTTTTTTGAGAGCCTTTAGAATTTCTTATTATTACACTTATGTTTAGTGCTTCTAATTAAGGGTATAAATTAATCATATTATTTGATTCTCAAAATTAGATTTTGCTTGATTTATTTGATTCTATTCGAGTTCCAATTAGAAATATAAATTAATCATGTTATTTGATTTAGACTTGCGAGTAACTGGGTTAAAGGCTCGACTCGAACTCGACATTGATCGAGTTGCCAAGTTCGAGTCGAGTTCGTGTTACTTGATAAGGTAATTGAGTTTAGTTCGAGTGAAAAAAAAATCAAAACTCGAGTATTCGTAATGCGTATTGAGTAGTGTATTTATAATATAATTTTTAATTATTTATTTTAAAATTTTGAAATTTATTAAAAACTAATCTTAAAAATTCAATTGAACTTGATTGAGTTCAATTAAGCTCGATTTTGTCGAGTTCAAGCTCAATTTTAAAGAACTCAATCAGTTTAAATTCGAGTTTGAATATTTTTATTTAGGATAAAAAATCTCAGCGGCCATTAAACTATTGGTGGGATCATGTTTTGGCCATTGAACTATTTTTTTGTCAATAATTGGCTACTAAATAATTTAATCCGTGATCATTTAGTCGTTAATTGCTCTTAAGTTCTGAAATTAGTATTACACGTGGCAATGTCCGGGGCAATTTTGTCCAGCAATTTACTACTCCTATTAGGTAGTGACTGCTGATCTGGTAAGTAAAGCAAGAGAGGATTGTGGTTTTTGGAAGAAGAGGCAGAGTGAGAGGGAGGGCAGGAGAGGCGGTCCAAAAGACAAAACCAGCGCGAAGGCCCAGCGTCAGCCTCGGATCGGAGGACCAAATCCTCCGATACTCGAAAGTAGTCTATTAAACCAGGACTCATCACATGATCACAACCTCTCCCGTTGCCGCTGCTGCTTCTTGTTTGGTAGTAGTAGAGAGATGGGGCTGCTGCCTGTTGCCGTTGTTGACGTGGGGGAGGAGTACCGAACTTTGTCCTGGTGGTGGTGGTGGTGGTTCAGCTGAGATAGCCGGTTGCCTGCAGCTCAGCTATGAAGCACCCGCTTTAGACCTGTTGGAGTATCGGGGTAATGATCTCGCTGCGCTTCTTCTTCTGCTAGATATTCTTCCCCTCAGGTAATTGGAGGACATTTTCTGGTGACCGTAGATATCTGTATAAGGCCAAAAGCAGGAAGCCGGTGCAACCGCAACCACCACTTCCGATGGGCGCCATGGATCCTAGACACCGTGGACAGTAGTAGAGACTTGAGATCGCTTCTCCACCCCGGCCAGGCCTCCTAATTAATCAAGTATTACTACTAATTGGTGCTCGAGTACAATTTTAAATGTCGATTTAGGACAAACAAGATAGGCTCCAAACTAGTAGCAGGGACCAATCACTTTGTTTTGATTGTACCTCTGTGTCCTTAGCAAATTGTTGGACAAAATTGCCTCCGGATATTGCCACGACGTGTAATGCTAATTTCAGAATTTAAGAGCAATTAACAGTAAAATGGTCACGAATTTACGGATTAAATTGTTTAGTGATCAATTATTGACAAAAAATAGTTTGATGGTCAAAACATGATCCCGTCAATAGTTGAATGATCGTTGAGATTTTTTACCTTTTTATTTAATTAATGCTCGAATAGCTAATTACTCGATTCGACTCGATAACTGCCCTACTTCGGATCCGATCCGATCGTTGGCTACTGGCATCGATTTTGTCAAGCATATGAAGTTTCACACTTTCACCCAAAATAGAGTGATCACAGATTACACCAAATTCAGGCTCCAACTCGTTAAATTTACATGTCATGTCATGTGCCCCCTTCTGACATAGTATACGGTAATTTGGAAACCGCAGGTACAAATGCCACAAGTTTACTGCATTGTATAATGATATCAAAATTCAGTTAAAATTGGTCCTCATCAAGAACGGCAAAAGAAAAAAAAAAATCGGTGTAAAGTCTGATGATTTCCCGCCAGATTGAGACCCTGTTACAACGGTCAAAAACCACTAGTCATCTTCTTCAACTGCAATCTCTCAGCATCAAAACGGCTCTAGATCATCAAGAACACTTCTTTTCTAGACTTATACTTGCCTCGTCTTTAATATCACTACAAATTTCAAGAGAAATCTTTGACAAATCACCGATTACACCATCACGTTTTGCTTGGAATACACTGATTAAAGGGTATTCAAAGAGCTCAATACCGTTAGAGTCGGTAAAAATGTTCGTTGATCTTCAAAGAATCGGGATAAAACCCGATAAATATACATACCCTTTTGTGCTCAAAGCTTGCGGGCGTTTCTCAATGGTTGGACTAGGTGGGACTCTGCATTCAATGGTGTTGAAAATGGGTTTTGATTGGGATTTACATATATGCAATACACTGCTCAGAATGTATGGAGGGCTTCATCTGATTGCGTATTCGAGGCAAGTGTTTGATGAAATATCTCACAGAGATGTGGTTTCTTGGAGTTCTATGATTGCTTCTTATGTTAATTGGTACGTTCTATCCTTAATCAGTTACCGAAGTAATGCTAATTCTTTTGTTTGATTTCCTTCTTACTTGTCTCAGCAATTAGGGGTTCGTAATTTATCTTCGAAACACCTAACTTCCTTTGCAATGAGTCGTAGTGGGGTTGTTCATGGGAGAAAGCCCAACTACGGAGTGTACTTTTGTTTTAGGGAAGGGAAGGAGAAAATCAGTTGGAGTATGGGAGTCAGACTTCTTAGTCGACTCCTATGTTTTTGGACGTTCATTAATATTATTAATATTTTTTTGGCTTCCAGTAACAAAGGCTATTATAATGCGTAAATATCATGCTGCACAAAATCCATTGAAGGATAATGACTTGTGCATAGATCGTACATACTTCAATTGATCTTGTGGTACTTTGCTTATGCTCTTCATTCTTTCTTTTGCTTTTACTTTCTGCTAATTCTGGCCAGGGGATATGGTTTAACTCCCTAAACAACTTGTTCAAGCTCTATTAGTCACAATATGCTTTTACACGATCATAGAGTTATATACAACTTATTGCATTTTAATTACTGGACTCCCGAAAACATTATTATAATATTTAATTATCAAGAATTGAAGATGAAGGTTTTGGTATATGGTAGGAAAAGGCAATAAAAATTAATCTACTTTTCCAAATGAATGAGTCTCAATCTTATTAACTGCAGCATATTCTTAATGTTTATAATATAAGGTGCCTAAAATTTATACTCCAAGACTCTTTATGGGCGCTGCTCCTTCAATTCATTATCTACTATTTTCTAGGTTTTAGGTGCCTTATAGCTTGTATGGATGTAGATATGATCACTGTAAAAAAACTTTCTTCCACACTGTTTACAGCTGACCTTGTTTACAAGTTAGCTTGATCGATTAAGTGCTAGACACCCTTGAGAACTTGTTATATGGGGACTCATGGCAGTCGTCTTGTGAAATTGCGCTGATTGTTGGTCTCAAAATGAAAATTGAAGTGGTGGAATGGTATCTGATGATTTTATTGTCGGCTAAGGATTATCTTTTACTTCCTTTGTATTCTTTAGCATGTAGTTAAGGCTCTGTTTCCAATATTTTAACATTTTATAGTCTTGAAGTTTTTGTTTGACTTATTACTTGACTTTGAATGATTACAGTAACTGTCCTGTAAATGCTATAACTGTTTTCCAAGACATGATCATACAACATGAGAAGCCAAACTCCATCACTTTGGTTAGCCTGCTTGCTGCATGTACTCGTCTCCTCAATGTCAAGCTTGGAGAATCCATTCATTCCCACATTCTAACTAACGGTGTTGGATTGAATGTTGAACTGGGAACTGCTCTTCTTGAGATGTATGCAAAATGTGGTCACATGCTGGAAGCGTTCCTTATTTTTGATTCAACAAGTCATAAAAATTTGCAGTCTTGGACTGTCATGATTTCTAGCCTTGCAGATAATGGCTTTGGGGAAGAAGCTATGTCATTGTTTTCAAAAATGGAAGAAGCTGGCCTGCAGCCTGATAGTAAGTCATTTTCTGCAGTTCTTTCTGCATGTAGTCACATGGGTCTTGTTGATGAGGGAAAAGATTATTTTGATAAAATGGTAAAGGTTCATAACATCAGGCCAACCATGGAACATTATGGTTGCTTGGTGGACATGTTTGGTCGTGCTGGAAAGATCGAAGAAGCTTATCATGTTATAAAGAGCATGCCTATGGAGCCTAATTCTATTGTATTGAGGAGCTTCATCAGTTCATGCAGATATCATGGCCGTATTGTTTGTGAAGAAAAACATCTTAAGCAACTTCTTCTTAAAATAGAGCCTGATGTTGGAGCAAATTATGTGCTTGCTGGGAGTATGTGCTCTCTTTCTGGCTATTGGAGTGACACTAATGACCTTAGAGTTTCCATGAATGAAAAAGGTTTAAAGAAGGTTCCAGGGAGCAGTTGGGTGCAGCTGTCTAGTGCCTAATCCCGGGAAACTGGTGAAAAGGCCATAAGTTCCTTTTCTGGTTCAGATGGCTTGAGACTTGCTTTCTGAAGAGCTGATGAACAATTTGCTAGTTCAAAAGGCCATTAGTTTTCTTGGTAATAATGATGTTAAGAGGAAGCTCTCTGCTTCTGCAATCAAATGATCTTTGTTTGCTGGTAGGATTCTTGGAGTCTAAACTAATTTTTGGAAGAGATGACACATGGTTTGAGTTGCAAAGCTTTTATGACATGAATTACCTTCATGCAGGAATGCTTCTGGGCAATTTGAGGTTGTTGTGGTTGTAGTTGGTGTAGTATGGAATACCTATTTATGAGATACACAGAAGTTTAGAGTCTAGCTAGCAATTGATTACATGGTCTCTTGATTCTTCTATTGCAGTGGGTTTCATTGGAGCACCGAATTATGCAGAAGTTTTGCTCTTGCAGTTAAATGGCTTGAAAATGGGACTTTCATTAATTGTTTATGTGCATAAAATTGCTCAGTATCCAATTGCTGAACCAATTAAGTTGTAACAGACTGCAAGGGAATCATGTCTGTAATTTCATGTGAAACAATTACAACAGACAAGAAACCACGGGTTTCCGCCTGAGCACGGAAGAAAAGTGAAAGATTCTCGATCTTCATGCAAAATATGAGATGATATTTTCCTTTAGGGCCAAATTTCAGTAGTACAAGCTTCAGCTTTGTTTGGCAGTGGTGTGCAGTTAGTTGTTTATGCCTATTGCTACCTTGTCTTCTGCTCTCTACTGCATAAGAGTTTTTCAGAATTAGTTTGTTAAGGGTATGGGCCATTTATCTCTTGCCTTTTGGTTTCCTTATGGATGCACTTGTGCTCTAGACATACTTATGCGTAATGCAATGCTATGTTCATCTGGAAGTCATTTCCTTGATTTGAAAATCATAAAAGAAGCATTTATGTGGTCCAAGTTCTCTGGACCCAGTGTTCTTCTTAAGTTATAGTGTTCAATCAGTTTAATTTTCTTCTGACGTTTGGCAAATTGGATTGGTGGGCAGTGGCAGATGAAGTAAAAGTTGCAGCAGGCAACAATATCATGCTGAAAGCTGCATGCTAGCACGAGTATATGAATTGCGAAGATGATTAAAGAACAATGAGATTATTTGTTAGAAAATGCTCCCAATTCCAGAGGATCCACTACTAAGAGAAGTATTGCTCCCTTTATCACAACATTAATGTACTCTATTTAGCTTTATTCATGTGATTTAGGCATTTGCAACCGTGATAAGAAGGATGATAAGCATGGCCTTGTTTGTGTAGATAGCTAATTGTCTGTTCGTGACTGCATGTCTCTTCTAAAGGATGCTGACCAACGGACCTGACTTTTGTAGGTTAAGGAAGAGGAAATGCCTTTGTTTGGAAATCACAGAAGTACTTTCAGGTTGCAGAGCTCCTATTCCTTCTAATCTTGCAGTTCTGGCTTTCCTGGTTTTTTATCTAGGTCATATAATTGTTGTAGGTGAGCATCAATTACGGGAGGCTACGCTCTAGCAATCTAGAGAATACATAATTTATGCATGCCAGGGTGTGATTAGCAAATTGAGTTTATTCTTCCTGTTGGTTCTCTAAGGTTATGAACCTTTTTTTTCAGGATTTTGCTAGAGCAGTAAACAGTTTTAAGTCACAACTAAAATATCTAGAGATGAAATATTGTGGCTTTCATGAGATGCTCATCTGACCTATTGTTGGTCCTGATATCTAATCAAGCTGACCTCTGTAACGGCATCCCTGATGAATGTGTCCGGTGAAATGTGGAAATACAATTTTTTTTTTGGGGCTTTTGATGCCATTTGATGTTAGTAACTTTTCATTTTGGTATAAGAACTGCTTTCTTTTTCTGAATTAGTTTGGCAGCTGATGCTCACGGTCTGAGTGTACAAACTTATACTGCAATTTGGAACCTCTCTTTCTGACCGTCACTTCTGCAGATTTAACATCCCTTTGAATGTGTTTTGACAGCTGACAGTCTACAAAACCTTAATTGCTTGCTTTATTTTATCAAACTCAAACTCGACAAGCTGCTAATTTAAAGCTCGAGCTCGAATTCGAAAAAATAAAACATAATTATTTTAATTTTTAAAAATAAATAAAATAATATTTTTAATAAATAATAAAATATTAGGAATATATATATATATAATTTTATTATTAAAATAAAAAAAATAAAAAAATATATTCGAGATAGCGAGCTAACAAGTTTAATATTTTTGAACTTGAACTCGAGTTCAAGTTCGGTTTACCCAATTCAATTTCGACTCGAATTATTTCTGAGCGGCTCGATTCGTTTGTGATCCTAATCCCAACGCCTAGCTATCCTTTGTAAACTAGTTAGCTACTTTGTCCAAGAATCGTTCCAACGAAAATCACATGCATGAAACCTGTGTTATTGTCAGCGTTCAGTATTATTTTCCAGAGGACAAAAGAACAGACAAAAATGGTCCCTTTTGTACCCCAAATTCTTTTGTTTGATGCCAATATTAACTGATCTAATGGCAACCAAAATGGTGGAATCTTTATAAGTTGAAGACTGAAGTTAGACGCTCATTGGTTCCAAAGGGTTCAGGCTTAAGGCTGAAATTTGCCTTTTGATCCCTTTTTCATTTAACAATACTGGTTTAAACCTTGAAGCAAGATTCTAGTTTCTTAAAAGAAGTTTTAGGAACACAACACAATTAACAGGAGGAGATAAACCACATTTCAAGTTCTTCTTTCCCCCACTCTTCTTTCAAATCTGGACACCAGCTTCTTTCCCTCCATACTTCTCTCTAACTTCGAAACGGTTGCTCATGCTTGCGCAGGGGCCTATTACTCTTCTTTTTATCATGTCCAATTGGATTTCCTTCTAAGTTTGTTATTTCAGGTGCATTTAATAAAACGGAAATCTGAATTTTGAAGTTGAAACTTGATATCTGAATCTATTAAGTTTATAAAATTGTTAAATACTTCATCTTAATATTGAAAGTATTTTGTAGTAAATGATAAGTGAGCATTTGTATGATTTAGTTTAAGAGTAAGTTTCGCATAAGGTAATTTAGAATTATTTAATTAATTAAAATGTTCTATTTTTTTTGTTATCAAACACGCTTAATGTCTGAACGTATTTAAATATTGAATTGAATTATTAAACAGAGTCTTAATTACTCTAATCTAATCATTTAATGGGCTAATAGCTTAATTAATTTTCCAAATTAACCAAAAATATTTTTGACTGCAATAGGGAACTAGGAAAACGTATTGAAACTTGTTGAGAATGCCCCATGTGCTTGCTTTAGTACTGCTACTTTATATGTTACCCTACACTGAAGCTTCTGGTTCATCATTTGTCTGTCTCATTGTTGGTGAAGATTTTGCTCCAATTCCCAATGATCTTTAGAGATTCAGATAAAGGTCCATCTTAACCATTTAGAGTAGTTAATTAATCATATTGATCTTTTCTTTTCTTGGATAATTAGTTCATCAATCATTTTCATATTGGCAAAGTGCATTTGTTTTAGAAAACGGGATGCATAAATCCACTTTTTCTTCTGTAATCCATCTCAACTTTACATCATTTAACTACTCATTTAAAGGGATGGTAGAATTTCCCTTGATTAACATAGGGAGGTTGCTTTAAATCAATAAAACAGTGATACAAGTGTTTTTATGGTTCACATGAACACCAGAAAATTATGACCAATTTACCATTTTCTTATTTGGATTTGAATTTTGAATGGCATAATATATAGTAGCATGATTAGAAAACACATTTTCTCACAGAAAACACACAAAAACCTGAAAACATAGGTATACAATTACTCTCAGTTCTACACATGATTAACAGCAACTCACATCCCTTAAACAACCCAATTCTTAACCCCCTCGAAAGAAGAAAAAGAAAAAAAAAACCCAAAACAGGTTGTATACTAAACTTCTAATACTGATAAACGTTAAATATTTACACATGAGAGGTCAAATTCTGCTGGTCTTCAACCCAAATATTGCACTGGAAACTAAAAATGAACAAGAAACTAGTCTCGTACCATACATAGAAACTACTGCGACTACTATGTAGTACTACATATTTCTATCTTCTGCTAAATAAAGGGAACCAACGTTCTTGGAAAGAAGTATGGTGAGAGACCATAAATAGGAGAAAAATGAGCAGAAGTGCAACCCCAACTGGAGAGCCTCCAACCCTGTGAGGTGAGTCCTCCTCTGGTGAAGATGTCACAGATGGACCACTTTCTGAATATTCGCCCCTTGATAGCCAGTGCACCACAAGGAGTAAAATCACAGGAAAAATCAGCAGCACAAGCTTCAACTCCTGTAGTATGTCTTCATACTTGTTCTCGTAGTTGATGTACCATGTGAATACCAAGAACAAGAAAACTACGAGCAAGAAGAAGAAGAAGTGAATGGGTAGAGAAAGGTACTGTAGATAATGGTTGTATGAAGACCTGTAATATGTAGCCATAGTGGTTGATTCTGGAAGTAGCTAGTAGTGTTGTGAGGAGAGTTGGATGTCTATTACAAAGAGTAGTATTGTAGCTGAGATGTACTAGAAAGCTAGCTAGGTGATGGTGTGATGTATTGTGGATACAAGGGTAGGAGTGCTTAGGAAGAAATGTTTCCAAGTGGGGATTGGTTTATATAGAGGAGATCTCATATTTTCGGACAAAAAATGCTAGTAAAAATTAAGGGCCAATTATATGGTTTTGATAAAAGGATTCCTTAAATTGATGACAAAATTTAGTCATCCTCTCTCGTAATATTACATGGTTGACAAGACTAAGTTATGACATTTCATTAAATTTTCGTTCTCAATAATCATATACAACAAAAAGGGAGGATAATTTGATAAGAAATGAGATCAGTGTCACAAAGTTCTTAGGTAGTGCTTAATTATTTGGCTTCAGATGATTTACTGGTGTCATCTCTTAACCAAGAAAAAACTTCTCTTTTCTTGAGTCATTTTGATTCGACTTTTTTGAGATGGGATATCCAAAGTCAGGATGCTTCCAAGGACAGTGTAGGGTTTTAGTGGCATAGATTCTTTTCATATACAGTTTCTTCTGATCAATGTGATCATGCCACCTATAACCGACCATAGACACTTGCACGGGGGATTGAGAGGAATAATGTAGAAAAAGGTTTAGGGTTTAGTGATGGTAAGGTGGAATATTACTCGAAAGTGAATAGCAAATGTTGGTCCACTTTGAAACCCTTCATCTTTCTCTTTTCCTTCCCTTGGTAATAAAGCAGTTATCTCCTTGTACTAACTTTTCTTGTTGGGAAAGAATCCTTCCAATATTAGCAACGATGACAAGTTTTTTAAGCCATGGAAACAATATTTGAGATTGTCATGTATTTTCCTAAGTAAGCCATTTTCCCCCCTTTTCAAGAAAGAAAAATAAAAAGATGTTAGTATTCGTGTATTCGGAATATATTGGTGCAAAAAAAAAAAAAAGAGAGAGAAAGCTTAAGAACTTCAAGAAATTCTTCATTATTTTTTCCTTTCTTCTTTTTGTTTTTTCATTTTTTTTGAGCTAGACCGTGTGGACACTTGCTCCGGTCATTTGGTAGTTAATCCTTTAGTCAATTGTCCTTATGTTATCTGATGGACTATCACCTTAATCATTCTTAATTAACATAATTGGCAGTTTGACTACAAGAAAGTGGTGTTATCCCCAACTCAGCACTAAATGATTACCTTTCAAAGTGAACTTCATCATGCTAATTGATTCGACTTGACAGTTTGTGATATGAGGATGAAGACATATTTGCCGAGTAAAAAATTTGCCGCGTAAAAAATTTGGATCATTGAAGTGTATATATTATAATTATTGGAAGTATGACAATTGATTTGAATTTGAAATTGAAATCTAAATTTTACATATGTGTCATATATTCAATTATGATAGCGCACATACATTTAACGTATATAGGATTAATTCAAAAAATTTAGAATAATATTTTTAGTTATATATATGGATTAAATTATTTTACACAGTGTAAATTTTTTTTTTTATAAAGACAGGATTAGATGCATGACACATTAGTTTAAAATAAATTTAACTCTTCTTGTGTAAAAAACTCTCTAGGCAAGTACATAGAATTCTTTTAAGGGTTAAATACCAAAAAACCCCCTGTGGTTTGACTAATGTTCATTTTACCTCCTTATGGTTTAGAAACTTACAATTTAACTCCCTGTCGTTTCAACTAAAGTGAAAGTCTAACAGAAAACATCTAGGGCAAATTCCACTTTACCTCCCTGTGGTTTAGCGTTTTTTTACATAACCCCCTATGGTTTCAAAAGCTATATACAACCCCCTCATGGTTTGGATTAAAGTGTCAAAATGACGGGAATGATCATTCGTAACGGAATCACCTAAAATATCAAAAATACCCTTATGTAAAGTTGAAAATTTTTTATTAACCAAAGGGGTTATGTGTATATTTTGAAAACAATAAGGCGGTTATATGGTAAAGTATTAAACCATAAGGGGGTTATATGGTAAAATATAAAAATCATACAAGATTAGTGTGTCATGTATTTATAAGGGTAATTTCGACAATTTTAGAAGTTCCGTTACGAATGACTATTTCCGTTTCTTTGACACTTTAATCCAAATCATGAGGGGGTTATGTATAGCTTTTGAAACTATAGGGGGGTTATGTACAAAAAGGCTAAACCACATGGGGGTAAAATGTAATTTGCCCAAACATCTACAATAACGGTGTTTCTGTCAGACTTTCACTTTAGGTGAAACGACAGGGAGTTAAATTGTAGGTTTCCAAACCATAGGGAGGTAAAGTGTACATTTGGCAAACCACAGGAGGATTTTTGGTTTTTAACCCATTCTCAAATGCATGAAACATTCTTCCAAGGGTTTGACTTATAGAGGGGCAATTTTGACATTTTCTTTTCAGACGTTAGTTTAGATGTTTTTGGTCAGACTTTTACTTTAGTTGAAACGACGGGGAGTCAAATTGTAGGTTTCCAAACCATAGAGAAATAAAGTGAACATTAGTCAAACCACAGGGGGGTTTTTGGTATTTAACCCTTCTTTTAACTTATTTTGCAAATGGTAATGCACATGAAGAAACAAAAAATGAAATGAAGTGGGCCCAAGTTTAAAATTCAGTAGGCAAGTATTACGAGGCCCATTTATCTCATGAATTGTTGAATATGAAACACTATTGGTCCATTTAGCCGGGCACATGATTATCGGGCTGGTTACGAGGAGTTCCCCTGTGTTCTGTTTGAGGCCCACCCAAAGTTCTGTGGCTACTCATTGAAGTGTCGCTTGGTTCGCATTAATAAATTGGAATTATAATATTCAATATTAATCCAATCATTAGAATCTCCTGCTGTGTTTGATTTAATGCATAAATATAAAAAAAGAATAGTCCCACTTGGGTCTGATTTAAACTTGATTGCCCAGACAATTGGCACCAAAAGTGTTCCATCTTAAAAATAATTTTTCCTTAATTTTTTTAAATCTTAAAAATAAGATTTAAAATAAACGATTTAAATCGAGAGTCGATCTGCTAAACCACGATCCTTCTTATCCCATCTATTGTATAGAAGAATATCCATGAATTAAAATTTTATGTTGATTAATTTAACACAATTTTCTTAAGGAGACAAGTTAGTATTAAAGTGAAAAAGCTTTAAAACGTATCAAAAGTATGCACAATTTAACAAGAAATCTCTTCCAAACTAAATTTCTTTTTTCCAACAACTCATTTTTTTTCCTACCTTCTCATTTCTCTCGACACCCTTTCCATCCCCAATTGCTAGGCACAGGAATGAAAATTCATATTGTTGAATGTACTTTCTCTCGAATTAGACTGAAGTTGGACGGGATTAGTTTGTTGGGTTCTTCCCTACCTTTTCTGAAAGACGTATATATATCTCTCAACTAGAAGAAAGTTCTGATTCTAGTCTCCCACCCAAATTTCAGTTCAAACTTTTCTTTGACTTCTAGAATGGCTGTAATTAACTCGCTGAACTTATCCGATGCAGTTCTTGATTCGGCATCTTGCAGTGACCAGACTAGTTCTATATAAATAAACTCATCAGAAGAAGCATAACCCTCATGAGTCATAATTTTAATTTGTATCTTAGAAACAAATTTTTGCAATATAGCCAATGTCACTAGATATTTGACTAAGTACAATTATAGTACTTATCAGTTTTATAGCACATCACAGCCAGCTTCAATATTTGACAGCAATGGCAAATGAAGATGATGATCATTAAGCTAATTCAGGCGCCATGGCCAATGTCGGCAATGCACCGACAATCAACTCAGCCGTTGATCAACAGCATGGTCAGGTTAAGGATGACAATATCTTGGAAATCCTGGAAGATTGCAATTGAGATTGTCGGCCGGAGGAGGGCTTGCATTGGGATCTTAACAACCGCCCTTGCTGCCATATGATTTGCGATAATTCCTTTACCCTTAATTAATCAAAAAAGACTAAGAAGTCTGTTGCCCCTAGTTCATCAAAACACCGGAAGTTTGCAAATTCGATTCCTTGGATTGTCAATATGTTCATAAAAGAACAGAAGTAGGGGAATGGAAGTGCTTGATCATTGAGTTCTGTCCAGTGTTTTTCTCATCTGTAGCTTTCTCATGTAAGCTGTGTAGAGACATCATATAGTCAGGTGTCTGCATTGCCCTTAACACTTAGGTTAATAATTTTCATAAGAAGTTTTGTACATAACTACGTAACCATCTTTTGGATTATACTATACGTCTTGCCGGCCATACAATATATATCAAATGCAATTATTTTTGTACCAATCGGCTTTGGATTCTACTGTGCCACTTAGTTTGATGGTTTGGAGGAGGAGAGATCGAGGTTGAAACGGATTCTTTAAAAAATGAAGGAAGAAATCAACGGCAAGGTTATTAGAAAAAAAGTGAGAGAAAACCAAATAGGGAGGGGAAAGGAAAGGAAAGGAAAGGAAAATAACAACAATATCTTTTTTTTTTTTTTTTATCGAAACATTAGCTTTATATTTTATTGTAAAAGCTTTACAGTAACTGGACAAGGGTTCAAACAAAAGAGACAACAGTCCTACAATGTTCATTAATGCACTAGCATCTAAGATTGGGGTTTATCCATTCTTCATCTAACCAAATGTTAAGAGTATAAATGCTCAGCTTAATACTATTTGCTTTCCCTGAGTTGGCAAAAGAGAGAGCACTGACGAAACAAATTACAAATGGACTGAATATCCTCAATTAGTGTAGCAATCCGTCAGTAGTTGTGTCTTGATTCCATTATATATCCCACAAGTTTGCTGTTATCCAGCTCCACTTTAATGTTCCTCCAGCCTTGGTTGACAGCTTTCAATAGAGCTAGTCTCACAGATTCTCCTTGATCTTGTAATGAATCACCTGACATTCTTTCTCTGAGCGCCCAAGTTGCTTGTAGTTGGCCAGCATTGTCTGTAGCTGTGATTCCTATCCCCACTGTTGATTGATATTTGTCTTGTTAGGTATGGATCTTGAACAACATTCTCATGAGGCCTTCATTATGATCATGGTCAGTCTTGTGCTATACTTCTGTTTCTTGCCTGGAAGGTGATGACTATTCATAGCTATTACCTTGACACCAAAGAAGAGTTCGACCCAATGCTTTATTTCTATCCTAGTTGATCCCGATTCGACATTAAAAGTATATTGATTTTTCCCCAATAACCGTGATCAAATTGTTTCTGTGCAAATTGTTATATTCCTTTATTTAAACAGATTTGCCCATCAAAACAATAAAATGGAATATACAATTTAGTTTTTTTTTTTTTTTTAAAGCCCCAAATTGGGGTAGGGATGCCATCCCCTAATTTATTTATATCGAAAAAAGAAATACAGCGAATTAGAGGGGGACCAAACCTGACCTCTGTTGAAGTAAAAAAGAAAGACAGTTATGGATCAAACATATAAAAGAACCAATATGATTAAAACACATAACAGATCAATCGAACGAAATCATCCACATGAGGGTGCCCCACATTTGTGGGATTGTGAGCGAGCATGGAAATTTGGTTTAACATCTTGACGTGTTTGCATCGTTTTACCTTTTTTTGAGAGTTGCTTCCTCGTTTTCTTTGATATCACTTGGGTAAATTGCTCGAGAACTAGTTTCTGGTCGTGATATTTGTCGTTATCACGTTGTGAATCATCATTTCTCTCTTCATTTTTGTTATCATTGTATTTTGTACTTGAATGAAGAAAAGGTTTTAGATGAATGAGAGGAATCTTACCATGTAATTTCTCCCATTGAAACTCTTCGAACACATCTTTAAACTGTGGCACATCTTCAAACCGGGACTTTTCCGTTTCTGTTATTGTACTTGTACCCACAAGGGGTGTGTCTCCAACTAATACCACATTATGTGGATCATGACTTTTGTCTACCTTCTCAAGTGCATCGTTTCCCACTTTAGACGTAATTTGCTTACGTTGCTGTGAAGAGTCGCTAGTATCCATCGCCTTCTCTTTCGATGCAGCCTTTGTGAATGTTCTATTAGCTGGTGAATGGCCATCCTCAGACTCCGAATCAGTGAATTCCCCCTCATCAAGTTGGTTCGTAGCTTGGGGCTTTACCGAACGCATCTCTTCAGTTTCCCGAAACACTTGATCAGCCAACTTATGAATGATTTCACCTGCGGTAGAAACAATGGTCTCCTCTACTAATGCAGCGACAGACAACCCAGGCTGCTGGGGTTGGGGCGAGGGGGGCGCCGCTGGAGAGTATCCACCATCCATCACCTGCTGCACCCCAGGCGATGGGACAGTCCCTGCCGATGTATGCTCAACCCGTAACTCGCCCTCTTCTTGCGCGCTTTCCAGAGCTTCCTCTAAGGCATTGCCCCCAGGTCGCTGCACCTCCGGAGTCAGAGTAAGAGCCCCAGGCCTCTCCGTGGGAGTCACCGCATCTCCCATAGTTATCTTGTCCGACTCCTCACTGCCGTTTGTCTCCTCGATAGCTGCTGTCGTACCCTCCTTGTTGCTCGTAGCAGTGGGTTTCAGCCCATGAGTTCCGGCACCCTTTGCTGGTTTGAGCGCAGGGTTCTTCCTAAAGCATGCCGCTTCCGCGTGGCCGGCGCGCTGGCAAAAGGAACAGAATGCAGGCCAGCTCTCGTAGTCGACCTGCTGCCAGTGCCCATAGGTGTCGTCTCCTATCCATATACGCTTGACAGGTTCCATGGCCAAATCTACTTCAACCAGAACCCGAGCCACCGACGGCCGCTTGAAGGAGGAAGTCGCGGAATCTGCTTGCAAGGGGCGACCCAACAGCGACCCCAGTTTCATCAGGTACTTCATAGTGAAGAGTGGTAAGAGAAGGCCCGGGAAGCAGACCCATACAGGTGCTATGGAGGAGTCTTTGTTGGACTTGAAATCTAGCGTCCATTTAGAAACAGTCATTGGAGAGTTGTGAATGAACCAGGTCCGCCGCACAAAGAGCCGTGTGTAGTCCTCCTCTGTTGAAGGTTGAATCAGCACGTGGTTCGCATCCAGTAATCCCACCGAGCACTCCCCCTTCAGACCAAGGGTCACAAAGAACTTCCTAATCACCTCCATGGATGGGCGGCGCAGGGCAAAACGCCCCACCAGTGCGTTCTTGAAAGGCTCCGCCAGCAACGACAGTTCGCTTCTGGACAGGAGCAGCGCAGGCTCGCCGCGATATGCACCCAGCCCACCTAGGTCTGGGCCCGTCAACGCGCTGCATGGGTTCCCCACCACTGCGGCAAAGGATTTTGCCGGCACGGTGCCCGTGCTGGCACCAATGTTCGGCGGCCAAGCGGCCGCCATGGCAGACTACCCTAGAAACTTTCGGGATAGATAACAAGATAAAGTATGATAGAGCACCGCACAAGTTCATATACAATTTAGTTTAACTATTAATTGAAATGTACAACATATCAATTCCTTCCCAATTTTTATGTAGATGTAATTAATCTTTCCTACATTGTTTGTGTCAAAAATTTTCTATACAAGTGATTAAGACACAATATATAATTTGTTACTGTAAGATTAAAATTAAGGTGGTTGGACAACCACTAAGTCTAACTATATTTAATACATCATACACTTGTATATTTTTTTATTTCTTTTGTAATATAACTTGTAATTAAGTAACATATATATTGTAGAAGGCATGAAAGCAAAGAATATATTGATTCATTAATTAAAATACGAGAAATATTATTAGTTTATTAATTTTCAATTATAGTGGTGTATTTTGGAAAATAAAGAGAGGCAGTCAATATTCAGTTATATTTAATTAATCTCATACTAAAAGAATTTGTAAGTTATTGTTTACTGAAGTGTGTTCAGTAAAGGTTCTTTTGGATATACTAAATAATTTATTTTGGTATTTGAATATGGAATGAGAACAAAGTTCTTGTTTTTTTTTTTAACTTATTGATTTGTTGGTGTATATATTTTTGGGCACCAAATGAAACAAAACTCTAAATTGTGCAGGGTATCAAAGGCACAAGCAGGCGGCAATAGCTGTTTCTTTTCGAATTCATAGGAATAAGCACAATCCCATGACCTTTTGGATTTTTATAGCTTGTGAATATTTAAAAAATTTTAAGCGTAACATCGAACTATCCTCTTATCTACACAATCGTAGACAATGTACATTCAATGTAATTAATTTTTATGCATTTGGTCTGAAATCCTATTCGGCCACTTGGTTAGATGGTTAGGGTGGATTCTTCAAAAAAATGAAGGATGAAATCAAAGACAAAATTGGAAGAAAGAAGAAAGAAGGAAAAAAGGAAAATTGAAATTAATGCAAAAAATAATGAATTCTTATCAAAGTGTTTGTATGCAATCTTTTATATCATATATTTAATTTACAACATACTTTTTTACTTTGACTTTTGATTTTGATATACAATGTAACAATCACACTCGTCTAGGTTTAATATAAATATGAATTAATCTTTTATACTCTCTACATTGTTTCTGTAGAAAAAAATTCATACAAGCAACTTATGTGCATGTCACATAAACTGAACTTAAAATTGATTTGTAAACACGATATGAATATAAGCCCGCTTAATTGTTTGAAATTTTTTTAGGTATTGGAAAAGTTTAATCCTAAAACTTAACGAAACCCAAAAAAAAAAAAAAAAAAAAAAATCATTAGCATATCAAAATCAATGTGGTTTGTACAATTACAGTTTAAGTGATACTGCTCGATAGTAGAGGCGGGAAAAGCAATAAAATAAATTAGTTTCTTAATTGGTAAAAACAAAACTAGAGTTCTATTACTAACTAATTTTGAAACTAGAGTGCAAAAGTAAATTTAACTTGAAAACTTTTAGGGGAATCTTTTCAGCCAACGTCAAGGGATCTGCAAGAACGGCAAATCACTATAGATGACGGTGATTCCTGTGCAAATAGCAATGGATGGGATCGAAGTTTTTGAGGTGATTCTCGAGAACTGGGCATCCTGAGACCACCAGACCTCGTAGCATATAAATTTACTCATCATGCATGAAGCTTAGCCCCCATAAGCTTCGTGCATTTGTTTTTGTAAGAAGTAAGCAAAAATTGCAGCAAAAAAAATGGCCAAAGTCACAGGACTATCAATTCTAGCGCGTTCATCTGTACTCTTTTAGTTCTAGCCCTCACAACTTTGCCAGCAATGGCTGCAGCCGAAGAACTTGGCAATGCACCAGTTTTTAACAGGGCCATCCATCATAATGAACTGAGCAAGAATAGCCTTCGCTTGGGTTCGGGAAGGAAGCTGCTTCACGAGGAAAAATGTGTATGCAATTGTGATCCGAATGTGCCCGAAGGTTGTTATCCTTCGGACCCTAATTGTACAGGGTATTGTAATTCTCCCCATAGAGGTCACAAGGTTGGGAATGGGAATTAACCCTTTTATCCTGTCAAGTTTATCAACAAACTCGCAATGTGAGAGTGGGAATCATTAATTTTCAAGTTCAACATTGGTGGCATTTTTATTCCCCTCTTTATTCTGCAGAATAGGAGTCAGCAGCTCCTTCAAGTGAATGGTGTGTGTTTTTCCTTTTCATCTCTATCCATTGATGGATTTGGGTAGAGGGATCAATAAATTTGTAAACTCTGTGATTTCAATGCATCTCCATCCAAGACATGCTATTCCAATTTATTACGGTGCTTGTTTTCAACTGTTCCTAAAATTCAAGCTCGAGTTCAAAATGACTGCGTGTCGGTTAGTATACATGCTATTATGCTTTACAACTTAAAATTCATGTCTTCATTAAAGATAAATTTTAGGGTAAATTACATTTTACCCCCCTGTCGTTTACCCTTTTTTTACATAACCCCCCTATGGTTTCAAAAGCTATACATAACCCCCTCATGGTTTGGATTAAAGTGTCAAAATAACGGAAATAGTCACTCGTAACGGAACTTCTAAAATGTCAAAATTACCCTTATAAATACATGACACATCAACCCCGTATGATTTTTATATTTTACCATATAACCCCCCTATGGTTTAATACTTTACCATATAACCCCCTTATGATTTTCAAAATATACACATAACCCCCCTTGGTTAATACATAAATTTCAACTTTACATAAGGGTATTTTTGACATTTTAGGTGACGCCGTTACGAGTGACTATTTCCATTACTTTGACACTTTAATCCAAACCATAAGGGGGTTATGTATAGCTTTTGAAACCATAGGGGGGTTATGTTAAAAAATGCTAAACCACAGGGGGGTAAAGTGGAATTTGCCCTAAATTTTATGTACAATAACATTTGAAAGCCTCTATTTTATGATGTGTTTTAAGAAACACTAAAATATTTCAAAAATTTGCTTCACAAAATGTGTTTTGCAAACTTGTTGATTAAAGATTAGAAATATGTAACTTTAGAAGCATATTAGTTAATTTATTAGTGACCTCTATCTTGTTGATTGCACATCACAATATACTACACTAATGTAAGCTAGAGAATTCAAATCAAAATTTTGAATATTATCTAATGGAATTACTAGTTATCTGGCTGCAACTGAATGACTGATATCTAAATTAATAACTAAAAAATTGGATGGTATTTGAATGTTGATCTTGTAAAAAAAAAAAAAGTATAAACACCGATTTTTTTTTTAACCGCATGCCTTCCTACTAGCCGATGAACACAAACATTTGTTTGTGTACCTACATATTTACTAGATCAAAAGATCATTGATGGTTCACTGGTTTTAATGGTTCTGACTTCCGAGGATCATCTTTGTCCATTATTTTGGTGCTTCTGTCTGCGTTTTGATGCTTAGACCCGTCAATTTGATGGCGGAATTTGCTAGCTTTGCACTCATTCTTGATCAATTGAAAGGCCGAATTGTGGAGTTAAGTATAAATTTTGCGAAGTTTTGATGGCATGCTGTTGCCACATGCTATACGGTTCACCGTGCCATGTTTTGAAGAAGGTTTCTGCAACTCTGGGTTGAGTCTTCTATAGCAGAGAAAGGCAGTGTTCAATCAAAGAAAGACATGTGTCCATCTTTAAATTTTTGGACCACTAAAATTTTTCGATAAGTTGACAAAATATTTTCTGAAATCTCTTTTTGACCCACTAAATTTTTGATAAACTGTTAACTATAACAAATAACAAAACAAAGAAAAATTTTATACTAACTGACATATGACTTATAGGATAGACATAAGTTAAAAAATGACTCACCTTCTCATATTTAAGAATTCTTATATTTGTATGTATCGTTTAGTCGTATTGTATGTTTAGAGTCGCTCTTTTTAGATAAATTTTTAAAAAAATGCATGTGACTTTATTTTTATTATCAGACATATGAATGTTTCAAAACATTTAGATAGATGTATGAATAATTATAAATATAAAGTTATCGATTCGCTTCTCAATAGTGAAGAATTAGAATCATACTCTATCTCCATGTATATACATATATAGCGAAAAAAAAATCTCCATATATAGCGGAGGTAGTGGAGAAAGTGGCATAGTAAGAAAACTAAAAATCTTTGTTTTGTAAGATGCTAAAGCATTAATGTTCTTGATTTATTCTTTTTTTTTTAACCATGCACAATACTCTCTAAACAAAAACTACGGATATTGATACAATACCATACCATTCAAAATAATTGTGTATCAAGAAAAATGGATAGTGAAGTTAATTATTGTAAGCACAAAAATTCACTTGGCTTGAATTGTTAAAGTTGCATAGAAATTGGTTTGGTAGTTAACTTTAGAAAGTTATGTCGACTTGTATCTCTTATCTAGTAGTAGATCAAGTCAAGAAGAGATTGATTTTGTCTATTATTGGCCTTGTAGTTAGGTGATCGATGCGTGCGAAACAATTGCAAAGTTATTTTTTTTTTAAAGAGTTTAGTCTGCTCTAAAGTTTTCCTTGTCCTTATCTATATTTAGGCAAAGATTACCACATGCCTAAGAACCCTAAAATCTTACAGTAATTACTCGAGTGTTTGAACAGCCTTTTGCTGTAATTCGGTATGCAAATTATAAGATGTTAAAGTTACTTATATGGCGTATAATTTCTTGTGTTAACAACCATGAATCAAGAACCCACTCAATGAAAATTTATTACAAAGCAGGATATAGTGCCTTGCATTTAATTAAGTGCCACTATATCTACAAGTAGAGGTGTCAAAATGGGTGATTTGGGCGGGTTCAGGTTGGGTAAAATAGGTAATGAGTATAAGTGAGTCAAATGTGTATAAATGGGTAAGTCAAAAAATAAATTCGATAACCTAATTACCCATTTATTTTAACTTTTTATAAATTCATTTAAATTCATTTTTGCAAACTAAGTTACCAATTTATACCATCCTTTGCACCCATCATTAGTTTTAAATATTTATTTATAATGCTCAATAAACCTAATTATCAATTTTTTTTTTCATCTGTACTCTATGTTGCAAAATTACATACTATTTAATAATTAAACAATAAGAATATAAAAATTTGAACTAAGTACTATAAAAGTTAACATAAAAATTTAATCCAAAAATTTTGAACCTCTAACATTTTTTCATGTGTAAATTTAAAATTTCATTTTGGAAAAGTAAGAAAAGAAGCTAAAATTTGTCATAAATTGGTAATGCTGAAAAATGAGCAAGTTAACAAACTAAGAGAAAATAAAATGATAAGATAAAACCAAGAAATAATAATAATAATGAAACAAAAGTAGTTAACATCATGACAAAATGAAAATTTTGAAAAAAAAAAGGGTGGAGAGAGGAGGTTTGGGAGAAGATAATTCTAAATGGGTTAATTGGATTTGATGGGTTACCCAATAATACCTCATTTATACTCATATGTAAAAATTTAAGATACCCATACCTATTTATTCATGGGCGGGTATGGATAAACTTAATTAAATGGGTTTGTTTGACAGCTACATCTACAAGTAATGAATGAAATTGATATAGACAAATCATAAGTAACCAACATTAAACTAATGAACTTAATAAACTTGAATTCGGCACCTCTAATTCTTAAGGTATCAATCTTAGTTGTTATAATACCTGTAGACTAATACTTCATCGACAAGTTTTGATGAGTTGATTTGGTAGTTTATTTTCCTCTCGATCCTTTCAATGTACTATAGACATGATTAAATACTAAACTAATGAAATGAAATTTTGATTCTGCCGGATTTCAAGGCCCAAGCGGGCGAATCTAGAAGGCTTATATTAAGGGTTTGCAAGAACGGCAAGTCTCTCCTAACTGACAACACCTGAAAATAATTTACCATTCAGTCATTGGCAAGTCCTTTAATTTGATCCTCGAGAATTCGGCACCCTGAGACAAGAATTGTGGTGTATAAATTGGCTTTTGCATGCATGAAGCCTAGCCCTCATTATAAACTAAAGCTGTCTTTGTAAGAAAGTAAGAAGTGAAAGTTTCTGCAGAAAAATGGCCAAAGTCACGGCACTAGCAATTCCAGTGCTTTTGTGCATTTTTTCAGCACTTTGCAGCCACTTCATAACTTTGCCAGTGATAGCCATGGCCGATGGCATTCGCAATGAACCACCCTTCTTCAACAAGGCCATCCCTCATCATGATCAACTGGCCCAGAATAACCTTGTGTTGGGTTCGGGAAGGAAGCTCCTTCAATGTGTATGCGATTGTGATCCTGGTGTGCCCGAAGGTTGCTTGCCTTCGGACCCCGATTGCCAAGGATATTGTAATTCTCCTCATTAACTTTAGAAGCCTGGAAATGGGAATCGTTGATCTTGCCATATTCATCGACAGATTAGAAGTGTGGGAGTGGGAATCCTTGATACCCACTTAAGTTCAACCTTTAGTCAGAGTCAGTTTCATTTTGTCTTTATTCTGCTGAATAGGAGTGAACTCCCAAGTCAATCGTGTGTATTTCTTTTCATGTCTCTCCAGTGCCTTAGGATATGGATCAATAAATTCGTTGTAAACTCTGTGATTTCAATGCATTTTCTTGCAATTGGAATTTTCTTGTCAAAACCACAAAAAGAAAAAAAAGAAAAGAAAAGAAAAGAAAGAAAGGTAAATCACCTATTCCATTCATTCTCCAACCTTACAACTAGAATAACCGGATTCTACCTCATACTATCCTCAATCAAGAATATCAGAAATTGCCATTTAAACAGTCTACCAGACATTAGATTCATCTATACTATATATAAAAGTGCCTTGAGTGTTTCTTACTTTTTGAATCTAGTTAATATACCCTTAATTATAAAAATGGTAGCAATTAAATTACTTATTACCCCTGTGATTTTACAAAATACCAGATGACCTCCTAAGGTTTTAAAATAGCCACAGAACCCCCTATAGTTTTATGTAAAGTGAAAAAATGGACCGAATACACAATTAGTTATAGCGTTTATACCAAACGTGCTTTAAAAGCCTATGTGATAAAATCTTAATATCCATATAATCCCCTTATGATTTGTATACATGATTTGTATAAATATTCACTCTACCATTTTGTGATTTTTGCATTATTCACGTAATCTCCCTATACTTTTATACAAGGTGATTCGATTAATTTAATATTTAAATAAGGGAACTATTGATATTTCAACTAACAATATTATGTAGTTATTTTCCATCAAGTCTCCACTTTTATATAAAATCATAGGGGGGTAAAATGGATATTTTGAAACGTTAGGGGAGTCACATGTGCAACAGATGAAACCATAGGGGGTTTGCATATAATTTACCCTTAATATAATACTTAATATGACTGTCGAATAAGTCATTAGAGCCACTGTATTTACAAGTAGCCGTGAAATTGATGCATACAAATCACAAGTAAAGAATGTTAAAAACTGATAAACACACTATACCTGCTTGGGACTTCCACTTGTTCCACTTCTTTCCTTTGGAAGGGTGGACTTGGGATACAGAACAATATTCAGTGGAATAAGTGCTTGTTGTTGAAACTCATTTGGAATATCTGCATGAAGAAGGACTCTATGGGTTAGATGCCTGCACTATGTGATGTTGAAGGGTCGTAGTATTTGGGAAATGAAAATAGCTAATGGCAGTTCCTGGATTTGGAGGAAGCTGATCCAGTTAAGACCTCTCGTTCAACCATTGATCAGAATCTCTATAAGCGATAGTGGTAATACATTTTCTGGTTCGACGATTGGCATCCTATTGGTCCTATATACTTGAAATACCCCAGAATCCTTGCTTAAATCCTGGGGATTGACTGTAACCTCTAAAGTTGGAGATTTTATAAGCAACGATGAGTAGTGATGGCCTGGTGGAAGGAGGTACAATGCTGTGGTTAAGGATTTCCAGACTGTGTTACTCCTGATAACTTACTGAATCAGCTTCATAGAGAAGATAGTGGCCTGACCAAGAATAAACTTGTCTTGGGTTCGGGAAGGAAGCTTCTTCACTCTTCAGGAGGAAGAATGCGAACGCTGCTGTGACCGGGATGTGCCTGAAGTCTGTTATCCTTCCGATCCTAGTTGTCAAGGATATTGTAATTCTCATCAATAATTCCTTAAAAAATCAGAAGCTTGGGAATGGGAATCGTTGTTGAATGAGTGAACGTTTGGGTTTTCTGGCGTTTTGGGCTTTTTAGTTTTTATTTTTAAACTTCAATCGCAAATCCGTAATTTTATTTCCATAATTTTGTTTCCGACATTTTTTTTGTTTACTTTTTTCTTGATATCAATAGATGATTATTCTCTGGTAAAATGATTGGATGGCTAATCTATGAGTTGGACTTTAGACTTAGATGACTAATCATTTTTCCTTTTCTTTGTTTTTCAAGGAACATAAGCGTTAGGTTTTAACAATTCAGCATTAGACCTTTACCCAAAAAAAAAAAAAAATCAGCATTAGACTTATAATTTGAACATTTCCAAAGTCATAACATCTCATAATTTCAAGCAAAAATATATTAAAACTCAGAATTTTAAGTTTTATTGCTTAAGTTCGTCTACTGACTTTATTACTTAAGCTTGTTATGTTTTAATTGAGTATACTTTTAATTTGGTATTCTATATTGATGCTTGTGAACTGAGTTTGTTGGAAACATTGAGGTTGTATTTGTTGTGTTATGATTTTGTTTGTTAGACAACAATAATTTCTTAAAGACTTTTCGGATTTTATAAATATTTTTGTATTTATTAGTCATATATATATATAGTGTATTTATCTATAATTAAATATTTAAACGATCAAAAATCCCACTCTATGTAGTCTTCCCTTTGCAAACTATTAAAAGGGGTTTTTTTTTGTTGGGGAGGGGGTGGTGGTGGGGTGGGGAAGGAGAGGGGAGCGAACAAAGAACTTGCATCTTAATGAGTGAGAGGAACACAACATCATACGCTGCGACTCTTTAGGAAATTCTTGAAATAGAAAATGTGCCAGCAGATAATGTACGTAAATTAAAAATGACAATAGTACCTTTCAAAAAGTTTTAGGCTTTTATTCCTTCTGTTTCAAATACAAAAAGATTTTACTCGCTAATTATCTAGTACTAACTCTATTTCTTGTGCATCATCTTTTTTGTTTTTATTTTATTTTTAAGAAATACCACCTTGATATGTGGGGTTTTGGCTTATTCATAAATTTACGGTTTACATGGGAAGAAGAACCCTTCCTCCAAAAAAACTACAAATCAGTAGGAAATAGTGCCTTGGATCTGAATACAAGCCACTATATTTACCTCGCTTAGAGGGAAGAATTGAAATCTAATCTAGAGTTAGTGGACCTATGTTGCAAGAATTGGTTAGTAAAGCAATGAACTATTCCCGTTTGCGCTGATAATAATAGATCCCAAACCTGAATAAAGGGAAAGAATATATTGTAAACTACACATATATACAAAGTAATACAAGCGGAATTCAATTCAACAACGGAAGAAATTAGCAAAAGAAAAATCAGCATGATGCATTCTGGACAATAAACACATCAAGAAACAACTAAAAATTGTTCATGCCACTTAGCCGACTAAGACAACAAAAAACATATGTCCGACGGAAATTTCTAGAACAAAATCCTTCTTTTCTAATGCTCTATGAACGTGGATAGGCCCCAATTAGAAGAAAGTTCTGATTGTAGGCATTCGAACTATTCTTTTGAATTTCTGGAAACTGCTGAATTTATCAGATCTGATTATGACTTTATAGATCTGAATTTATTAGATCTATTAGAACTCTCTTGTCTACACTCCCATTTATAGTTAGTATGGGAGATTCTAAACCCGACATCTGGAAATCATAATCCTTCTCGATAAATGAAATATATGTTCATCACTAATCACGGCACTCGTGATTGTTTTAAACAAGTAATTTGCTGCAAAATGGCCAGAGTCAGTGGATTGGGTACAAAACTTACTGCAGACCGAAATTCCCAGTTGCAAAATGGGCAGAGTCACTGGACTGGGGTATAAAACGAGTCCTTGATCGTCAGGTTCATCAACAAATCTGGTCTCCCAATTGGAACCCTTGATCGTGGAGCTCCATCTTATTGTCAACTTTTTTTTTTTTCCTTTCAATCTGCAGCTTTATGTTTTTTCGTTAAAAGAACGCAACCGCTGAGTTTTTTCTTCTTCTTTTTTCAATCCTTTCATCTTTTTCCATTTCCTTTGGATGCGGATCAATAAATTTTTTGTACTTTCAGAAAATCTGTTATATGAACACAATTTCTTTTGCATTACTTATAAATTTATCATGCAAACTGACACAAACAGAAGAAATACACACATATCATCCCTTCAACAACAATATACATTCAATAACCAAAAATAAAAAGGGAAAATTTACCTACAAAATCAACAGCCAAATTGTGTCTTACGCATCTTGAAGTCTAGACCTCATAATTAATCAACAGCCAGAGTCACAGGACTCGCAATTAATCATTGCGCTTATATATATATATATATATCATAATTTTAGGACTCTGCTGCCACCTCACTTAGCCAGAAATGGCCTTAATCATTCACCTATTTCAGTTTCCATGAGACTGTTTGTAACAACCATTTAATGTTCGTTTGGGTTTTTGTTGTATGTGCATAATTCGTAACGTTAAACTTATCTCATCTGTCCAACAGATCATACGATATTTATTCAATTAATTTTATTCCCTTTTGCCTAAGATCGTACTATGCAACTTTCCTCGATGTTTAGGAGGAGGAGATATCAAAGTTGGACTTGGCCAATTCTTAAGAAAATGAAGGACAAAAGAATGAACAGCACAGGTTCAAAAAAAAAAAGAAAAAAAAAAGTAAAGGTAAAAGTAGGAATAAATTCTTTCCAAAGTGACTATATGTGCTTACTTATCGAAGAAAAAAGTAAGTATATGCATTTTTTTTTAAAATTCTAGCAGAAGATGGATGAGATTTAAGAAAGGGGGTGGAGAAATTTTGACACCAGAATCTTTAAATCTTGTAGTTTCAACTTTAACTGCTAGATTAAGGCTTCCTCGAAAAAGGCAATTATATGTAATTATTTACTTCCATGTTGTTTAAGTATGATGATTTAGTTTTAATATTAACTATAATATATGACAAAATCATTACACTATTTTTTGTGGCCGGCATGTAATTAATCTTTCCCAATATGTAGAAAATTCGCTACCAAAGCTGTTTACTGCACATCATACAATCTCATTTCATATTTGAAAATTCTCTTTTTGTACACACGATATGCACAAAACTACTTATTGTGCAAAAATTTGTCAAGGTCTAGACAGCTTGTGTAGAAAACTTTCTACAAAGAGAGAACGATTAACGACATGTTTTACACAAAAAAAAAGAGATTAGGATTGTTTGTGCTGTACATTATAGTTGAAAACTTTCTTTTCTGTACACATGATATACATATAACTCTACTTGCATAAAAATTTTAAGGGTCAGGGAAAGATTTATCTAAAATTTAACTGAAAATTTCAACATTTCTTAGGGCAAGAGTGTATGCTTGCGTGCATGCGTGTGTGTATTCACACTTGTACGAGTATTATGTATTTGAGTATGGTATTGTAGTAGAAGCATGAAAAGTAGGGAAAAAAATAGTTTGTTGCCTAAATCAAGAGTAATAATAGTATCACTTTTCTGCGAACAATTTGTATTTCAAAAAACAAAAGGGTTAGTCTTTGTTATCACAATTAATTAATCTCCGGACAAGAAATCAAAATCTAGAATGAGAACAAAAAATTCGACAATTGAATGGTGGATTTCGTGCCCCACATTTGATACATTCTGAAACTTTGTTCATATATGCCAACTGAAACAAAGTTCCGAATCTACCAGGTATAAAGGCGCAAGCCGCTTACAGAACAATAACAACAACAACTACAACCAAAAAGAAAAAGGCCACAAGCCGGCAAGAAAATTAAGGACCCCAGATTCCGAATTCGGCATCCAGATTACTATAAATTTACTCATCATTCACGAAACATAGCACTCGTGGGTTGAATTTGTTTGTAAGAAATAAAATTTTCTGCAAAAAAGAAGATGGCGAAAGTCGCAAGACTCGTTCTCCCAGTGCTTATCATCAGCTTTGTAGTTCTTGGCACTTGCAGCCACTTTACTTTGTCAGCAATGGCAAGTGAAGATAAAGATGATTCAGCTTCTTTCACAGTTGCTTCTTTACCCGCGGCCGATGAAGTGGCGGATGCAGGACGGAGACTCCTCCATAACCACCCCGACCCACGTTGCGATTGCAGTTGTAAAAATAAACCAGATTGTTTTGCTGATGATCCTTACTGCCAAGAGCAATGTGGTGGTCGGTAAGCCCGAATCACCCAAAACAGGGAAAAGTGCGAATATATCCTCCATGCTTGTCATGTCAAGTTGCATTGGAATTTCAATCTTCTTGTCAGTTTCCTTTCTGTTGTTTTCGCTTTGTTGACTTCTGGTCTGTGTTTTATCCGTCCATCTCTCTCCGTTTCCTTCAGGAATGGATCAATAAATTTGTTGTAAACTCCATGGTTTAAATGCATCATCTTTTGTTTTGGAATACTATCATCAATTTTTTTTTTGACAACATACATCATAATTCATTAAATAACAAATGAGTACTAATTGGTAGAAAATACTGCAATTCTAAAACATCTATGAGTGCTTCCAATCGCTAGATTTACTTATCAACTGTTTCAAGTTTAGATTTCGTCTAAGAAAATAGATCTTAGGAGTCCTAAATTTGACAACCAAATTTGATAAAGAAAAATTTAGATACAATAAAAGCAATAGAAGAATTAAAAGAAAAAAAATTACACTAGGAATCCCTGTGAATTGCAAGGGAAAATTAGAGAAAAGGAAGAAAATTTATTAGATTTAAACAGTTTTTCTATCATGAATCTAACTAATTATAAACAAAGTCTCCTAGTCCACTTATTTTTAACAATTTGTGCTAGTAACGTTATCTCATAATCACATTTTGCAATGGTCATTGAAGAAAATTCTCAGCCGTACGTCGTCGTTTGAAAGCAGGTGGCCAGACGTTACTTTTGTGGTAGAAACGAATTACAATATATAGCCTCCCGATCTTGGTTTATATCATTTTAATAAATGATCAAATGAGTGAGAAACATATTAACTTGGTTGTTTAAATTAAATCCAACGTTAGTTTATTTACCATGTTTTGTATTTGAAGTTTTTCCGTCTAATTGACTCAAAAAAAGATTAGCACCTAAGATGTTCGTTTTCAATTTTATAATTGACAGACTTATTTATCAACTAGATTTTGGCCTGCACGAATGCTCCTTTCATCTTTTAAAACTATCAACAAGGAACAAGATCTCTACACCTTGGATTAATTCTCACAAAATCTCAAGTAAAAGCGAGGGTATCTTCTCGTGCAAAAAAAAAAAAATATGCACAATAATTATTGTACTTGTGGATACCTATTAGGTACCCAAACCCGTGAGAGTCTAGAATTGGAATTTTTTTTTCTTAGACCCTTGAGTTTCTAGGTAGGTACTAATAAATTCAATGGGTCTGGATTTGAATCAAGTGAACTCATTCCAAACTTTATCCATTAATAAGCTTACTTATAGGCATATCAATAGTTAGGATATGAGTTATATTTCTTTGATGCAGACACGGGTCCTTATGGGTTTAGGTATCTATTGGGTATTCGTGAGTATTTTTCTGAACATAGTGAAAAGCTAAAGTAAATATATTTTAAAAATATACAAAGTTCAAAAATAATATAAATACCATCCAATTTTTATTTTTAACTAATAAAATTAATATTCAAGAAGTTGAATGAATTCAAGGAAAGAATTATTTTCATTTACTGCTATTATTTTTAAAGCTTCATTTGCATCCATAGAGGCACATAATCAATAGGTGAGATTAGGTGGTATTTTCTTAGATTAATTATGAGCATATCTTTTAATCCAACAGTCATGAAATCTTATTGTATGCGATCCGATGGCCATAGATAGTAGATTATTTTATAAATTTACATATATATATATATATATATATAATTTATACATGAATCTATGTAGGGTCTAATATGAATTTGGATTTGGATATAAATCATAAAAAATTAGATCCTATCTAGAATCATGACTCTCTAACAGGATCCCATTGACATGCTTTCCTACTTACATACATAAATATACATATACATATACATACATACATATATAGACACACACACACGCTAAAAAAAATGTACATGCAATGTACATGTTTGTTATGAATTATACACATAAATTTCAAATTGACATCCAACAACAAAGATTAGAACTAAAACTATATTCTTGTAGCCACTTAGGTGATTTTGGATCTTTTGGATCCTGGAAGACGCATTCTAGAATTGCAAAAAAAAAAAAAAAAAAAAAAAAGAGAATCTGCAAAAGATCCTGCGTACCACAATGGTGTTCCCTAGAAGTTGGAAGAGGTGGCAAATCAACCCACTTAATTAAATTTACCCATACCCGCCCATGAATAGATGGGTATGGGTATCTTAAATTTTTGTATATGGGTATAAATGGGTTACCCAATAATACCCATTTAATAAATGGGTATTATTGGGTAATTCATCAAACCCAATTAACCCATTTAGAATTCTCTTCCCCCCAAGTCTTTTCTTTTCCCCCACCCATTTTTTTTTTCAAATTTTTCATTTTGTCATGATGTTAACTACTTTTGTTTCATTATTATTATTATTATTATTATTATTTGTTGGTTTTATCTTATTATTTTATTTTCTCTTAGTTTGTTAACTTGCTCGTTAATTTATGATAAATTTTAGCCTATTTTCTTATCTTTCTAAAATGAAATTTTAAATTTATATATGAAAAAAATGTTAGGAGTTCAAAATTTTTGGATTAAGTTTTTATATTAATTTTTATAGTACTTAGTTCAAAATTTTATATTCTTATTATTCAATTATTAAATAATAGGTAATTTTGTGACATAGAGTATAAATGAAAAAAAATTGGTAATTAAGTTTATTGAACATTATAAATAAATATTTAAAACTAATGATGGGTACAAAGAGTGGTATAAATTGATAACTTAGTTTGTAAAAATGAATTTAAATGAGTTTACAAAAAGTTAAAATAAATGGGTAATTGGGTTACCCAATTCATTTTTTGATTTACCCATTTATACCCATCTAATTAAATGGGTATAAATGAGTTGACTCACTTATACCCATTACCCATTTTACCCAACCCAAACCCGTCCAAATCACCCATTTTGACACCTCTAGTTGGAACCAACAGAACATGTGATTTCCCAACTTACTAAACTATAAGCATAATTTTCTTTCAATTTATAGGTTGGCATATATAATTTAAAGGTTTTATGGAACATGCAAATACATCTTGAAATGAAGTCCCTTATCCCATATATTATTTTTTCCGACACACAGTTTTTACTCATCAACCCAAAAAAAGAATGAGAGACGAGTTGACAGGGGACAAATGGTCAAGACTCGTTGGGTCTTGCACATGTTCGTTCAGGCAAATAAGGTGAAAAGAGGCCTAATATAGGCAAACATCTTTTACAGCAAAATTCATTGAGGAATGCACAACAGACTGCACGAGCTATCAAGCCACTTTCCTGTTTTCGTCCTAGTTTTCCTATTCTTTTTTTTCCATATTAATGACATTAGGATTTGTTTTAATACCATGATTTATAAGCAGTATTTTTGTAGAAAATTAATCCAGTTTTTATCGATATGCATTTTTGGATCAAGCTATGAATTCTCTCGGGAATAAAGCAGTAGAGATCCGAAATTGATGAACCAAATATTTATTCAATACTGCAAACGCCCAATTCAACAAATTAATGATACACAGGACCATCAGTAATGCATTACAAATATGTTATACTCAACGGTAGCATCACGAGTATTGGGATCAAAGGTGTAAGTTCTAGCCTGAGCATAACCATTAGCAAATCGGAAAAGCCCACTTCCACCAATTACCGGCATCTCCCTCACCTTGTCGAATACCGGATTCCTCCCAAGTACGGTGATTGTACTCCCATTATACTTACCTTCATGAAAAACGAAGTTCATGGTCACCAACAAAGCCACCTCCTCTAGGGAAGTCGATGCATAAAATCCTTCAGATCTTCCAATCATCTTGGAGCTAAGCTCTGGTCCCAGAGTTAGTGGATTATCAACAACATTCAGAACTCCAAATGTTGTAGTGTTTTTTGGTGGTTGAACCACTGTAATTGAGGTTGGATTGTGTCCACTAACAATGTCATGCCAAAAGAACCTAAAATGGCTTAGCTTTTGTTTTGTCAGTTTGATTGCTTTCCGATCAATGGATTTAACAAATTCGTACTCTTCAGCAAGAGTGAATTGAATAGCCATAAAGGAAATGAGGATGGAAATGGCAAAGATATGGAGAGCTGAAATTGCAGCCATTGAAGCTTGTGTAATAGTATATTACCTAATAGTTTTGTATTGGGGGATGTCTTGTTGCAAATTTTTGGGGGTGCATTTATAGGGACTTGGGAATTTGGGTAGAAAAGTTTACTTATTCTACTCTTTTTGTACCAAATGAAATAATAATTAAAACATAGGAACTTGAGCAAGTAACAATTATTTACAAGGCGATGGCTATACTTTAGCCATCACCTGTCATCCTCTATACACTAAATATATTAGCTTGTGCCACTTTTATTTTGGAGAATCCTCTCTGCTGATAATTGCTCCAAATCAATTTTACTCTCTCATTTAATTTTCTCCTAATACCATACATTTACAAATGGGCATGTGTAGCTTCGGTACTAATTTAATTTCCTTGTTGTTTGAAGCCTTAAAAACGAGTACAATTTTTGAGCACTAGTTATAAATTGGAGTATTATACTTTCTTAAAGGCTATTCATTAAGTCAAAATAAATGGATGACATAATACGTTCATAATATGTCAACATTTTCTGTTCAAAATAGGAAGTATACATTTTAAGTTTCTTGTAAAGGTTTACAAGTTTGGACAATCAAAATTTATAAATGAATAGGATAAAAAACCCAAAAGAAAGAAAGCGATTTTTAAGGGGTGCAGAAGACAACCTTCAACCCAGGCATAGTCATCTAACATTTATTTATAAGTAGGGTCTCTATTGTATTTCACAAGTTTAGAGTCATCTAAACTACGATTCTTCTAGATGTGAGACAACATTTTACCTACTAATAACCATATTATATCCAACCACCAGACGGTTTTATTGGATTTGAGAATGACTTGGCTAAGCAAGTCGGCCAATGTCTGCTTTAATGTTTGGAGCACTAGTGTAAAAATGTATATATTATCAACATATGAAAAAAATAAATTCTCAATTTTTTATTCTTTTTACTCGTTAAAAGGAAAATTTTGACATCTTCTACAAGGGCTGTAACTAAAGATTTGTTGCCATCTAATTTATCTTATATCTCAAAGTGGTTTCACTTCTCATATGGTGTTTTTGCTTTTGTGTGGCGCCAATTTGCACAATCTTTAGATTTCATATTTGATTCATGTTAGATTATATACCCTAGAGAGCAAATATATTCATGTCTTTACATATAGAACCATATAAATAGGTGTAAACGAATTTAATCAAACCAAACACTCTAATATTCAAGCTTGTTGATTAGTTTAATGAGTTTGAAATTTTGTTCAAATTTAATTTATTTATTTCCTGAACTGAACTTGAACGACCTTTTTTTTTTATATCAAATTTGAATGTTATTAAATATAAAACACTGTTTAATTTTGACTTGACTAGTAGACGAACCAAACTCGAATGAAATCTTACCAAGTTAAACTCGGTTCAAGTATCAAATAGTGTGATTTATCTTTCAGCTCTACATATAAAGTCCTTCAAAAGCATAAAAAGGCATTAGTACTTCAAAAGCATAAAAAGCATGTTATGAATGGAACATAATATAACCAAATTAGTATTAGCATCCAGAAATAGATAATCAACAATTAACCAAAAGATTTTTTTTTTCTTACTCTTTTGGTGTGCTTTTGTTAATTTTACTACGAATAGTTGAACAAAGGGTCTCTGGCACTGAAAATGCAAGCAGCTGAATAGATTTATAGTTAAATAATAATTGCAAAAAGACGTTAAACTACAAGAAAACCAATATTGACTTCCTTTCTATCTCATGCAATTTAAAAATCCCAGAGTGCTATCACATATATTTGTGCAATATCCTGAAAGGAAGCAGTAAAAATGAACAATTTTTTTTTTATTCCAGTTTTGAGAATTAAACCATCTTGACTTTCAAGAATTAAGAACGGAAAGTAGAAGAAGGGAAAAAAAATTAATTCATGGTCTATAATGCCGATGGTGAAAATGAATATAGCAACAAACATGATGGTCACTTGTAAGCATTTTATTTTTCTTAGGAACTTTCGTTTTTATCTTTCTCAAGTCTTTCTTAAGAACTTCAACCTAATCATAGAGTTTGGTTGTACCAAACACAATTGTTTAACAATTTTTTTTGATATCTAAATATTTTTCAATACCATTTATTATAACGAAAGAAACAAAATGATTCAACATATGAAGATATGGGGAGTAAATGGACAATCTTCCTTCCTATTATTCAGAAATTGGAACCTAAGAAAGTGAAATTGTTTTCAAAGATTTCAGAAATATCTCTGAAATGTGTAATATTTCAGATTTGCAACGTTATACATGTCCAAAGAAAATTATGGTAGAGAAACCAACTATATTAAATTTATCTCACATCAAACAAGTCTAGGAGAAGGAAAACTATAATCCAATACTTTTGTTAGTAATATTGAACCTCTAATCTCTACAAATCCTGTGTGACAATAAAGAGTAGCTTTCCTTAAAATGAAAAATACTTTTGGACACTACCAAAATGTTGACTGAAGCTTCTATGTCAAAATTATGCAAAGAAATATTACAACTTCTGAAATAAGTCAATACAAAAACAAAAAAAAAAGAAAAAGAAAAAGAGGGAAATAGCATACATGAGAAAAGCATGAACTACCTAAGACTCGAATACTGCAATGTTCAAGTGCCTAAGAAACTTGCTTAATAGAATTGCATGAAGCAGTAGAATCCCATGAATCTCGGAAAAGATTGCTGGCCAATCTCTTCTTTGTTTTATTTCATCCTACAACCACCACGACTTTTTCACGTAACACTGATTCTTACAAAAAAAAAAAAAAAAAAACAACAAATCTTGATGACAAATTTTCAATTTTCAAGTTGTACATAATTTTTCTCACCTCCCCTGTCACTTTCTGAGAACAATCATATACAGCAGTTCATAGCCCTCAATGCTATGTGTACACAGAATACTGCATTAGGGTTTTTTTTTTTCTTTTTTGGGGTAAGAACTGCTTTAGGTTGCTTACAACGAAAAGGAAATCATTGTATTCCTTTAGCTAAAAGCTTTTCCGAGTGGTCCTCGTTTTGATTTGCGCTTTAAGAGGAAAAGATTGTTTAGAAGCAATAAAATTGAACACTTCTTTGGCATTCTAACTTATTATAACATCCTTTCAATTTGTTAAACATCTCTTTTCAATAATCATCTTTGGCTCTTCCTATATATGGAACAAAATTGGTGTCAACCAGGAGGCTTGCTGTGGCTCATGCAGCAGCAGGGAGTGCAGCTTCAATTTGGAATTTGACGTTCAGTCCTAAGTCATTGGCTTGTCGATTGATCCTTTCTAGGTTCGTGTTAATGTCCCTGATCATTGAAATATTGAAGTCGACCTCAAACGAAAACCAACTGTACTGAAGAATGAGAAGAAGAAGCATGCCTTCTTGAACTTCTTGAATCTTGAGTTGATTTCGATGCTTCGCCACTCGACTGAGATTTTCATGGTTGAGCCAAAATCAATCCATTCGCTCTTGGATGCTTATTGCTGCTTTGCTGGCTCCCATTGTTTCGAGAAAAGGAAAACAAAATGGAGAAATTTCTATGATGAAAACATGAAAAGAAACTCTTATATTCTTGTTAAAAGTGCGTAACCAACTTGTTAAGAGTTGCCCTAAAATCCAATTCAAGTGATAGAAACATGAACTTACCAATTAGTTGAAAGTGGCAGCGGATCCTCGGTTATATAAGTTAGTGTTACACCCATATTACACTTCTTAAGTTGCTGTAACTTTTATACATGTACTTTTTGTTGGATATTTTAATAAAAAATATCACATATTTATTTTGAATTCAAACACTATAAATTACAAATTGTTCAATGAATTTTCAGCTACAAATAAAACCATTCAAAAGTGTAACTTACGTATTTAAAATGAGATTTATGTCTTGAATTGTATAACCTATGTAATGATTAGGTTTATGAATTCATTTAGTAAATTTTTTTACCATTATACAATGAACCTAGACTTTTCAATCTATAGCTGAAACATGAGGTGCTAATTCCTCTTAATGTTGGTATTTTAATACTCCTAATTTTTTAACCTATAAATAGAGGCATCTATCAACCAAACTTGATATATACTTTGCCATCTCTAGACTATCTTCTACTTTTCTTTTTCTCACTATAATTGAATTTTATAGGGTAAAAAATAGTGTTGCGTGAGATTTTCATCTTACTCCAATAGTATAGATTGGAGTATATTACAGTGAGATAGGCTGGGCTGTTGTATTCTCGAGACAGCGTACTGAAACCTACTACACCGAAAGATACTCCGTAAGGGCATGAATCGTCTCAAAAAGAGCGATCTAATCCATGCCAAATTAATTTTTTATGGTACAAATTATTTGCATTTTTTAATATAATATTGAGGTATGAAATTTTTGTTAATTTCTTTGTTAAATTTTCTTAGAGAAATAATTGTTAATTATATGATTATTTTGGCCCAGAACCAACACTTTTTTATTAGATTGGTGTAAACTAATATTTGGTATATAATTTTTTTTAAAAAAAAAAAGCAATGGCTATTTGTTTAGATTTTTAAGCAAGAGAATATGATAAACCCACGGGTAAACCGTGGGTACTGGAAATGAGGTGGAAACGGGAAGTGAAAGGAGTGGGGAGAATATGAGGAAGAACTCTGCCATGTCGAAGTCATACGTTTACCATTCCAAATTCAATTCAATTGAACTATATTTTGATTTTCAAACTCTTTTACCTTCCTTTTCACCTTGTAAGGCTAGGATTTCAATTGAACCAAAAAATTTTACATAACTTTCAAATCATATACATTTTTTTTCATAACTTTCAAATCTAAAATAGCAGTCACTATGAAAAAAATCAACCCTCAAATAAGGTTTTTTTTTCCTTCTTCACCATATGGTTACCAAGAAGCATCCTTCTTTATTATTATTATTTTTTTGCAATACATAGTGTTGCCACACAAGTGCTGTGCAGCAACTGTTGTAATTTTTTTTTTTTGGACTGGGGGACTGAAATAAAAAGTTTTTTTTTAACAAAAAAAAAAAAAAAATAGAAATTTGTATGTTGCCGCGCAGCTCTATACGGCAACAGATGAACTTTAAAAAAAAAAAAATTTAATGTGTTTATTGCCTCACCACCAAAGCTGTGCAACAGCAGACAAATTTTTAAAAAAAAATGTATATGTTATGGACAGAATTATTTGAAAAAATTTTGATGAAAAATTATATGTATACAACATAAGAAAATTCAACCATCCATTTTTGATACCATATCCATGATCCTAACTTAATAAACTCTTGCAGTAAAATTTAATAATTTAAACCCCTAAATTCATCTATAGGTTGATATATCTTTTTCCATACACAACAGTGAATTAATACTCATGGATATGATATCCAAAAGGTACTGTAGAACTCCTCTATAATGTATAATGCCTAAAGGATAACAGGCGGCGTAAACACCTTTTGTCATTTTATAAACTTTCAATTTTACCCTTATAAAAAATTAATTTTTACCGTAATAAGTTAAAATTTTCCAACATAACTACTCTTAACCACCTAATATATTTTTAAAAATTTATTTCCTTAATTAAGGTGTATAAATTTTTGGGTCCCATAATTTAAAAAATTATGTTATTCAACATTCAACTATGCCTAATTTCCTAATTAATGTAATTAAGAAAATTTTATTTTCTTAATTAATAACATAAATTAATTAAATTACGTACAACTTAATGCAATTTATATTTTTAAAAATTAGGCGTATAAATTTTTTGGTCGCATAATTTACACAAATTATGCCATTCAAAATTCAACTAGGCCTAATTTCCTAATTAATGCAATTAAAAATTTTATTTTCTCAATTAATAGCATGTATTAATTAAGTTAAGCACAACTTAATATAATTTATGTTTTTAAAATTTTATTTTCTTAATGCAACTAGTCGTTGGACAATTAATTAATTTTTTTTTAACCTTGCCGCACTTGACACGTGCGGCAACTCTAAAGGTATCCCCTCAAGTTTACGTCTTTCGTAGTCTTTGTTCCTCCAACTATAACGGTGCCCAGAACTACAAGGGTACAAGATTGGATTTTAAGTATTTCGTTGTTCCGAATAGATCAAGCCCTTACTTTTCCATCAAAATGTAATATTCCTCATTTTGTGATTATGCTTTCACTTAATTTATGTAATCAACATCTTGCTGGATTCTTCCATTAGTTATTATTAGCTTTCTATCAGATGATGCACTTGGCCTCTCTTAGATAATATATTAATCAAAGTTTTTGTTCTTTGATAAATTACTTTCTTTCATTAATCATAGGACACAAGAATACTTTGCAAAAATACCTACATTTTATCTAAGTCACAAAATCTGTGGTTTTAAAATCTAAAATGTAGTACAAGAGCTGACCGAATTTCAATGCGGCCATAGAAAACCAAAAGATATAACAAATTATTATATAAATAAAGTCACTTTCTAGATATATAATTAAATTGCCTTCCCCATCAATATGCAACATCTCAATGAAAAAAAATAGCTAAAGAAAATAAGAATGAAATAGAGATGTACCTGATTAGAAACCTATCAAAAGATGCAAAAAGATGCAAATGCCACCTATTTCTCAGAGAAGGAAAAAGATGGTTAGATAAAGCTTAGTTATTATTACCAACTGGGCATCATCCCGGTAGGAGGACCGGGTTGGAGGGTCAGTGGTTTAACCAGTGGGTCACGGGTTGAACCGTTGGATCACACTATATAATAAAAAAAAATATAATATAATTAAATAAACATATAAATTATAATATAAGTACAGAAATTCTTAAATGTTAACAAGTCATAACCTATTCATATTTCATAGTTCATACACACAAGCCATACTCATACGTGTTCCTTAATTCATGAATTCATATTGATATTATATGCAAACATAAATGATAAATCTAAGTGTCAAAAAAATAAACCCTAATTCCCAAATTTTTCTAATCTAATTGTCAAAAAAACGACAAGGCCCATGTTGGTGTGGCTGATCAAATTAAAAGATTAGGTAAAAAGTTAATTTCAGAAAAAAAAAAAGGAAAGTTTGTAAGAAAGATAAAATGCTTACAAGTGAGCATGTTCTTTGCTATTTGCCATTTTCACCATTAGGATTATAGACCATGAATTAAATTTTTTTTCCTCCTTCTTCTTCCCGTTCTTAATTCTTGAAAGTCAAGATGGTTTAATTCTCAAAACTGCAATAAGAAATGAAAGTTTATTTTTACTGTCGTCCCTCATTCTTTTTTTGGGTTGATGAGTAAAAACTATGTGTCGGAAAAAAAATACGAATTCATTTATCATTTATGAGTAAACTTTTTTGGGTATGAGTAAACAATCCACTGATGGTTGATGAGTAAACAATCCACTGATACCAATTCATTTACCATGAGTGAATTTTTCCGTCAACTCGTCCCTCATTCTTTTTTTGGGTTGATGAGTAAAAACTATGTGTCGGAAAAAAATACGGGATAAGGGGCTTCATTTCGAAATGTATTTGTCCTGCCCCATAAAACCTTCAAATTATCAATGCCGGCCTATAAATTGAAAGAAAATTAAGCTTATATATTAGTAAGTTGGCAAATCATATATTCTGCTGGTTCCAATGTTTTAAAAGGCGAGAGCATTAGGGAAGGTGTTTTATGTATGTGTGTGTGTGTATTCACCTAGGCTTTAATCAGGCCGAGCTTTAGAGGCTGAAATTTGACTCACATTTTAATCGGGTTTTAAATTTAAGTTTAAACTCTACAGTTCCAATATTTTAAAAGGCTCAATCCCTTTTCTTTCGAGCCAGCCTGGCCTTATTGACTTTTTTCTTTTCGCTCATTTAATTGACAACATCTATATCATGCTATTTTACAGGAGAAAGAAAACTCAAATAGGTTGTATAATGAGCCAGAGGTTGTATAAGCCTATAAGGAGCTAGAGAGAGGACTCACCTAGACCAAAAGGGTTTCTAGCACATTTTTTTTTAATTTTTTAAACTACTATGAGATTTAGTCTCTCAATCTAGAGTCCAAAAAGGGATTTCAAATCCCTTTTGGCAGCCAACTTATTGCTTGCTTGGCTCTATTGACAGTTCTACATTAAATTAAACAATTACTTATGAAAATTAATCATTGAAAGTCATTTGCATAAGATAAAATTACAATATATAGTAGCTTTGAACTGCTTTAGTAAAAAGGTATTTTAATTGTATAAAAATTTTAGGGATAATTTCAGAAACCTCCCTTGAGGTTTAGAGTAATTTTAGATAACTCCCCTCACGTTTTGAAAATTATATATTCCTCCCCTAAAACATAGGGTTTCACCTTGATGATGTAAGACCAAAAAAGTATATGAATGCCCCTTGAGGTTTAGAGTAATTTTAGACAGCTCCCCTCACGTTTTGAAAATTACATATTCCTCCCCTAAAACATAGGGTTTCACCTTGATGATGTAAGACCAAAAACATATATGAATGCCCAAAATTGCCCTCATCTAAATTTTCTTAATATGAATTATCATTAAAATTTTTTAAAAGTCAAGAATACACTTGTATACTACCAATAATGTCTTGATATTTTCCATCCCCATGGTTTTCTACATTCACCCAAACTTTCAAACTATTATCACTTCTTCTTCAAATTATTCTTTTTCGTAATCCAATAGTTTTTTTGTGTTCAATGATATAAATAATTGGGTTGTTGGCAGTAATGATTGTTTCCATCATCTTCAACAACAGTAGCATATTTAAGTGATAGAAAGAATGAGACATCAATCTTGATTAGCATATTTAAGTGATAAAATGTTACAATTTAATGGCCATAGTTGAAATAGTTTGGCCACAATATATGATCTGGACAAAAAGAATTGCTTTCCTTTTTTCATTTTCCTTTTTCCTGTTATCTTTTCCCGTTTTTATCAATGGCTTGTTTTTTAAAAAATTATGAAGGTTATTATAGTCATTGTCTATTATCAAGGGAAGTAAGTATAATATTAAAAACTTCAAGGGAACTCAGTGAAATTGTTAGAAACCTCAGGGGAGGTTTCTGAAATTGTCCCAAAATTTTAAGATGTAGTTACAAAGATGTATATGGGTTAGGATAGGATTCTGGATTCAAAACTTGGACCTTGATTTTGTTTACCTAAAATCTGATCCAGTTAGATGAGTTGGAAACAAGGCATCTAAATACGGTTAATGCAACAGTTTGATTGCTAATTAAGATTTTTATTACAGGAGGATAAATTTTGATTTGTCTAAAAATATTTTTCATGGTTTAAAATTTAAATAAATAAAGCCCAAATTTTCTATTGTAGCCTTAACATAATTTCCAAGGAAAAGCATTTAATTCATGAGAATTGGAATTTATCCTTTCAAGTCAAGGTTACTAATATTCTGTAAGACTCAAACATGTATCCATCCTGTATTATATTTACTTTTTAAATTATCACCCTTGTCAAAATGCTCAATTGTTTGCACAAGGATTTTTAGTCCTGTTACCAAGGCATCAGAATACATTAAAACAACGTGTTTGCTTATTATTATTTTTTTTTATCGACAGTACATCCAACTATATCAAGACCAACCAAACTCGGTTCATATGTTGTCCAAATGTACTGTCTTGCTAGTTAGTTGATTTTGTGATTCTGCTGTAAATACATTGACAAGTATATGTAGATTCCCTCCCGTCATAGACGGAACTAGATTTAGGACGTGAAATTATGAAAAGCTAAGCGGCTTTAGAATTACGAAACACTTAAAATTCAGTCTTGTATCCTTGTAGTTCCGAGTACCTTCAGAGTTGGATCGAGGAACAAAGACTATGAAAGATGTAAACCTCAAGCGATACCTTTACCGCTAGTTTGGGAAGAAGGAAATGAATAGAAAGTAAAAGTTTTGAAAGGATAAAAAAACTTTTTCTATCGTTTGAAAGTAAAAACAAGTACGAAAAGAAAATATTTGGAAAGATTTGACTTCCCTCCATCTCTTTGAAAACTTTCCACCCAAAGTTGGGCAGAAAAGGAAGGAAGACACAGTAGTTTTTAGTGAATTTTCAAATATGATAATATTACTCTTTAAATCATGATACAAAAAATTTAATTCCCGAAGAATTTCTTCATACAAACATCCTTTCACTTTATCTCCTAGTTATTAAATCCGGTCCAACTCAACGGTTGAACCGGTCAAACTGATGGACCTATCATGGAACCGAGTGATTTAGCAATTGAATTAGTTATAAATGACTCGCTTTGAACCGTTTGATTCGGATGGTCGAACAAATGATTCGTTAAACCCGACGGGTTTTGAAAATTTTTTTCTTCCTTTCTGAGGTCTTTCTTAAGAACTTGAACATAATCATAGAGTTTGATTGTACCAAACATAATTGTTTGATATCAATATTTTTCAATACCATTAATTATATAGAAAGAAACATAAAAGATTCAACATTTGAAGATATGGGAGTAAAAGGACAATCTTTCTTCCTATCATTTTAGAAATTCTTTTTTTTAGGTATAATGTTAGATTAATTAACAATAATTATTAAAGAGACCTATCATTAAGAAATTCAAACCTAAGAGAGTAAAATTGTTTTCAAAGATTTCATTTGTAAGCACTATATTGTTCTTAAGAATTTTTTTTCCGAGGTCTTTCTTAAGAAATTGAAAGTAATCAGAGTTTGGTTGTACCAAACACAATTGTTTTAACAATTTTATTGAATATCTAAATATTTTTCAATACCATTTATTAGACTCAGCAGATGAAGATACAAGAGTAAACCTGTCATTCAAAAATTCGAAACTAAGAAAGTGAAGTTGTTTTCAAAGATTTCAGAAATGCCTCCAAAATGTGTAATACTTTATATTTGCAACTGTGCATATGCCCAAAAAAATATGAAAGACAAACTATCTTTAAATCTATCTCACATAAAAAAAAATCTAGGAGGAAATTAAACAATCGGATGCTTTTGTTAGTAATACTAAACCTCTAATTTCTACAAATCTTGTGTGACAATAGTAGCATTCCTTTAATGAAAAATAAGGACACACCCAAATGTAGACTAAAGCCTTGTGGCAACATTATGCCAACAAATAAACAACTTCTGAAATAAGTCAATACATAAATAAAAAAGAAAAAAAGGAAAATGGCATACACAAGAAAGGCATGAACTACCTAAGACTCGAATTTTAAGTGCCTACAACTATTATGATGCCATGAAACCAGGCAAAAGACTCTTGGCCAATCTTCTCCTTTGTTTTATTTCATCCCATCACCACCAAGACTTTTCCACCAATACTCATTCTAACCAAATATATATATATATATATATATATAGAGCACAACAAATCTTGATGACAAATTTCAATTTTCAAATGGTTGTGCATAAATTTTTCTCACCTCCCAACAATAGTTGATCATTACATGCACCTTTGTGCCCATGCCTCAATTAAGCGCACCAAAATGAAATAAGAATAAACTATTTAGTAGGTTTAGACTACTTTGATTGTTAAATTTTGATCAATAATATATTTTAAATTTGAATTTAACTCCTCAAAAGTAAGTATGTCCAATTTTACTCCTCCATCGTTAAATTCGACGCAAATCCTGTATTTGTTTTTAGTCGAAACAATTTCTTCTTGTATAGTTCTTGAAGAAACTATGTGGATGCGAATGCCTTTTTAAACATTTATCTTCCATTTGATGCTTTTATCTGATCGTGTAAAGATGTTGGATCTCGTCTAAATTCTACAGAACGATCCCAATACACGACGGACTAAAAGTAACTAACTAAAATAATTTAAAAACTTCCTAAATAGTTTACACCAAATATTTCTCCAAGAAAAGAATGAACCACCGTATTTGGAAAAAGGCATTCGTATCCACATGGTTTCTTCAAGAACTATACAAGAAGAAATTGTTTCGACTGAAAACAAATATACAGGATTTGGAGTTTATAACCATGCCCAAATTATCTGCTGTCACTCTATCGGTTGTTTGTCAGAAGTGGGATTTGAACCCACGCCCTCTCACGAGGACCAGAACTTGAGTCTGGCGCCTTAGACCACTCGGCCATCCTGACTGACGGCCCAGTTGTAGCAACACAGTGATTATATGATAATAAAAGCCGAAATGCTAAACGTAAACTAATTCCCTTCAGTTGTCAAGTTATTAGGCAATGATTTCCTAGTTATCTGCACGGCAAGGCAAATTATACGCACTAGAACGACCTTTTTCTTTCATATAGCTTTTGTTCTCTCGGAAGAAACATGAGCAGTAGTGTTTCTCTCTTAAACCGAACCACATCAATCATTGTGACCTTCTAGTAAAACTTGAAGAACCATATTTAGTAATGACCAATGCTATCTCACATAAGATCAGGCTTTCCCTCCTCTTTTTTCCCGGGCTTGGGACCGGCTGTCTGATGAGACAGGCAGAGTTACAAGCATCCTACCAAACAAAACAGCACAAGCATACAAACAAGCAAGCCACAATTAAGAACCACAGACAAGAAAGTGCTGCAATAGATGCATCTCCGACAAAACAAAACAAAACAAAAATAAAATCGAACTCAGATGCAGCAAAGTCAAAAAAGACCGTCAGGCCGAGGGAACCATCAAGCCATCCCCACACAGCAATCTCAAGTAATCAGTTTTAACAAAAATAGCAAAATAAACTTGTGCATCAATAATCATTCATCATCCGCAGCAATCTATATCAGAGTACAAGAAACTGTACGAATAGCACACCTTTCCTTAATAACACACTTTTTTTTTTCTTTTTTTGGGTGGGTGGGTGTGTATGTGTGTGTGTGTGTCTCCATACGGAGAAGGGCCTTGAATCCCATTAGACAACCTTGAAGTTACCTGACCAAACATATACCACGATTACAACCGCCCAACTTTCTTCACTTGTTTTCATACCAAATCTTACCCTTAAACTGCAGAGTTAACCTATAAATCAACTAAGTTACCACCCCTCAGTTATGAACTTCCAAATTAGGAGATCTACTACTGTGTGAAACTATTAGGCGACAGTTAATTTTCTATAGCATTCAAGGGGCTTAAGCTGCACAGATAAATCATCCACAACAAATGACAAGGTTGCCCTGGAACACTCATTTCATGACTCCAACGAAATCATGAATCCACACTTCAAAGAAATTAATGAATTTCGATACTTGAAAACAAGGCATTTGGATTCCTCTCAATTTCTCAATCATTTTACAAATGGTTCTATGAACATAGACCTGTGCCAGGGCCTGTTAAGATGCAACCCCCTCTCAAAACAGCAATGCATACAACTATTGCAGATCTTAAATTGGACCTCATAATGCCACACCATATCTGTCAAGGCCATAAGAAAATATTGTCCAATAACTTCTCCCTAAAGAAAACAAAATTCAGTTACATGCACTTCAAATTGCATACTAAACCCATGTACCAGCGGATCACAAAATTCAAGTATGAAATGAAATTCACAAACAATACCAGTACCAGTGGTTTGCAAGTTGATGACTACAAAAACAGATATTGCATCTGTTCTTACATGACTAAACAATACCAATAGCAATACCAGTGGTATGTAAGTCGATGACTTCCAAAACAGATATTGCATGCATCTGTTCTAACATGACTGAACCAGCATCTGCTTACAAGTGCGAATAACCAAATGTTTTCTTCCATTCAATTATAGATAATGGAGGCTAGCAGCAAGTATTCAATGGTGATAGGACCACCGTGGATTTCTGACCCTCGTCTATAATAGTGGGCATACCAGTTACAACACACCAAAAGCCCAAGAACGATAGAGGCGGCAAGAAATATACCAACAACTTGACCATGACCATGAACTTGATAATCCATACTGAGTTACATCTTAGGCTGCACCCCCCAGTCTATCAGAAGTTTCTTTCCACATTCAAAGTTGTCAATCAAATTCCAGGTAGACTAGGAAGCGCTACATCTTCACCATCTATACAACTTGAAAGGAGAGACAAATAGAAATCCCAATTTCTGGATATTGAACTCAAGAACTGGTTGAGGTAAAGATATCTTAAATTCAATGGAATAAAAATGCTTGCTACAGAATATACCAAACTTCGCTAAAGACAACCAAAACTCCTCTCATGCTATCAAAGCAGAATCTGCAACTTCAAAGTATATTGACAACACCGTCATGAATAAACCTGGACAAACAAATGACACTGCAATTGTGCTCAAAACATAACCATTACAAATGATCAGGATGAGAAACCTCTACGTCTGTTTCGATTTCTTGGTGATCAGTAGCATGCAACTAGTATGAATTAGTAATGCAGAAATTCAGGCTTGAAAACATTCATCCGAGTTCAACCCCCAGCTCTTCCTGAAATTGAATGCCATAATTTAAAAAACTATAGTGCTGTACAAAGAAAACCAGGCACAACCACACGAGCGAGGAACTCCTTCGAAATCATGTAGACCACAATACCAGGTAACAAAATGACCAGAGATTCTTGAATTCAAGCTCCCTAAATGGAAACCAGTTATGCAACATCACATTCAACATGTGCAAAATCAATCAGGATTATGGTGAACCATAAATTGAAATTCTTCTTTGCATCTCCTAATTCTGATAATTCACCCCGTCAGTCTACAGCAATAACATCAAACAGCAACAGAGAGAATTTTGACAGATGAAGAAGCTAATTGACGTCAGAATTTTCCAAAAACTTGTACTGGACCCTGGAGAACATGACAAACCAATTATTTCTATGCACCCTGAAGAACATGACAAACCAAATATTTCCATGCACCCTTTATTCTTTCAAATACTTTATGAACTCAATAGTAAAAATGCTGAAAACACAGCATAGTTGGACGACCATCATGAGTAATTCAGAATTCATCCATCAAAAGCTAAAAAATTGAAGAAATATATGTGAACCATCATCCCACCGTGCTATTCAATTCCATAAGGCCTATAACATTTATCTTGAACCTGTTACTTAAGAACCAAACCATGACCAAAACTCCTAAATCCAATCTGCAGAATTAAACAGATTATAAAGCATGACTAATGCATCAGTGATGTTTTCAACAAACACAATAACAGGATGGCATCAAGAGATTCCATGATTCAAACCACAATATCGTGGATATCTGAATAACATAATCATCCAAGAGACCCCTATTTCTTCACAATCCTCTCGCTAGGACTAGAGTTGTGCAAGGGAGTACCAGGACATCAGAACCCAACTTAAAACTCGACACCAAGATGAAAACCAATATCAGAGCTGTCCATTAATCCCAACCATCCAGAAATTTAGGTTATATACATACCATCAAAACTAATTAATATACCAAGCATAATGTTAATTCTTTTCAGATCATGATGAATCATCAAAACACCAGGAACCGCCAATACATGCATGTTCAATCGCAGAATTAGATAGTTTACAAGAAAACAATCCCCAAAAAGAAAGGGCCTGGGATTAAGCTAATCAGAAATTAATAGAGAAGCAAAATAGGTGCAAGTGAATTAAATGGGCAGGTCACAGCACAATTAACAGTTGGGATTAAGCAGTGATACGCAAATCACTGCTCTCTTAAATGAGGATCAGGAACATGGGCTTCCAAGTGATTACTGCCAAAATGATTGATGCATAAGGTATTTCCATAAACATAGTGGACTGCAGAAGGAAGGGATCATGAAAATTTTAAATTATATAATAGACACCAGAAGTACCAAAGCCCGTATGGGCTTCCGAGTGATTACTGCCAGAATGATTGATGCATAAGGTATTTCCATAAACATAGTGGACTACGGAAGGAAGGGATCATGAAAATTTTAAATTAAATTTAAATTATATAATAGACATCAGAAGTACCAAAGCCCGTAACATCCCCAAGCAGAAAGGAATGGTAAGAGTAGACGAACACCCTCCAAAACAATGTACTAGCCTTTGATCTGACAATAGAGACCTTAAGTCTTCGCCACACCTCCAAGTCACTGGAAGCCTAGACTCGCAAAAAATAATATAGTAAATTAAAGAACAGAGAGAAAATCATTTTTCAAGAAAATGAAAAAAAAATAGAAAAAAAAAGGTTGGGAAAGAGAAAAGCTCATCCAAAATCTTATCACAAAACCAAATAGCAGGGATCCCAAACATGGCCAATAGTCCCCGTTCAAGCTTCCCTAAAATCAAGACAACAGATAGAAATCGTCACCAAATACCCCCAGTGAATTTTCCAGGAAAGAGAACAAAGACCACGTTGGCAAGAAAAACTCCCAATTTAATTCAAATCCATCCAAATGAAAGCTCTTCTACCCTCCGCAAACCAGAAGTCCACTATTCCTGAAAGACGACATCAAAAGAACCAGAACCAGAGGAAACGAAATCTTGAAACATCACCAAGATCGGAACAAACAGTAAAGCAACTGCCTATAGCAATGCAACAATGATGCAGAAAGCAAAACTCCAGATTACAGATTACATTCACATCCATCCAATAATTTTTAAGAATCATCACCTCAAAAGCCCATATTCAGTCACCACCCTCAGTAGAATTCTGCAAGTGAGTGAAAACATGAATAGCCAACAAAGACTTGAACTTGGCACAAAGATGAAATAAAAATTGTAGATCATCTAGAATATTATCAGAACTGACAAATGTAGCATTCAATCTTCTTCAGACCATGATGAATCAGCACCACCAAAAACACTACCTATAGAGACATGTTAGATGACAGAATTTAATTCCCGTTAGATACCAAGCACCGCAGAGCCATCCCCAAAGAGAAGTCCTGGACTAAGCTAATCCATCAAAATACGAAACACAAGAAAAGAACAATAGGGTACAATAACATAGGTGAATTGAATGGACAGAAGACAATTCATAGATGGTTTAGAAAAAAAAAAGTTGAGAATAAGCAGAGCTATACACTTGGTTATACCTCAATCTATTTCTCATGGATCAGGAAAGTCAACTCTGCAGGGATTACCACCAGACCAAATAATGGAGACAGAATAAGAAAAGATTAACAGAAAAATTATATAGTGTCAAAACCCCTAAATTCCTCGTGCACAAAAGATAAATTAGTATAGGTGAGAAAATAACTCCCTCCAAATAAGTTTACTAGCCCTTGATCCGAGAATGGAGAGGTAAGTTGAACCACCTTCACTGAAGCCCTAGTAATATAGGAAATTATAAGACAGAGCAGATCTACCATCCAGAGATCTCTCAATCAATTTCAAGGAAACAACAGAAAACAAGTAGGGAAAGGGAGAGCTCCTCCAAAATCTTTTCGCCCAGAATAGCACAGTAACAAACATGATAACAATGCTTTGATCCAAGCTATCCTAAAATGAAGACAAGAGAGAAGCCATTACCAACAAACACCAGTGATCTCAAGGCAAACAGAACAAACAAGAGAACTCCGATTTACCACATCCATCCAAGAGAAGAGAGCACTTTTTGCCCATACAGAACTCCAGCATTCTAAGACAACCACACCAAAAGAACCAGAAAAGAAGAGACAATCTTGGAAAAAGAAAAGAACGAGTACCATTCACGAAGTATTCAACATACTGCAAAAGTGCAAGAAAGTGCAGGCCTTCATGATCAATTCTTAATCAACACCACAGAGAAACTTCTGGAAGCCCAGAGCCACCACCTACAGCAACACCACCTAAAGCAACAACAAAACACCACCTGGAGGTCCAGGTAAAAGCTCCAGATTTTACATTACATTCAGACCCATCCAATTTATTCACGAAGAGACACATCCCAGAGACCTCCCTTTGACTGCGGAAAGCAACACAAAAAGCCAACAAAAATTCAAAATTTGACACAGATGAGAACTGACAATGGAATGAACAAATAACACCAGCTTTTTACAAATTTAGATTACCTACCATAACCCCAAACCTATTCATATAACAAGCATAAACTTCAGATCATGATGAACCACCAAAACACCAGAACCTACCTTAAAACATGTTTAGTGGCAGAATTTGAGCACTAAGAAATACTTCAGAAGATCAAAATCGCCAAACTGGTAAGATCCTAAGCATCTGAGAACCATTCCCCAGACATAAATAAGGCATGGGATAAGCAGCAAAATGGGTGCATGTGAATTGAATGGGCAGGTCGAAGGTGTCCAACCATTAATCGCTGGGATTAAGCAGTGATACCTTTTCCTTGAGGATCAGGAACACAAGACTTCCAAGCAATTACTGACAAAACAAGTAATGCATAACATTTCTACAAACATGGTGGACTATGGAAGAAAAGATTTACAAAAAAACTAGATTATATTTATAATAGTCTGCAGACATCAAAAAGTACTAAAACCTGTAAAATGCTCAAGCAAAAAAAAAAAAATGATAAGCATAGATAAGAAGATAAATCCCCCTCTATAATAATGTACTAGCCTTTGATCTTGAGGACAGAGACCTAAGTTTTGGCCACACCTCTGAATCACCAGAATCCTAGATTCCACACAAAATGATATAGTAAATTAGAGAACAAGTAGAGAAAATCATTTTTAAAGAAACAGCAAAAAAAAAGAGCAGGGAAAGAGAAAGCTTATCCAAAATCTTGTTACAAAACCCGTTAGCAGGGTACCAAACACACCAACACTCCTACAACAAGCTTCCCTAAAATCAACACAACAGACAGAAGGCATCACCAACCGCCACCTTGATTTTTTCAGGCAGAGGGAACAAAGAAAGACCAGGTTGAAAAGAAATCTCCCGATTTTATTCACATCCATCCAAGAGAGAACTCCTCTCGCCTCCACACACCAGAAATCCACTATTCTTGAAAGACATCAAAAAAACCAGAAGACAAGACAAATCTTGAAAAATCACCAAGAACAAAACACAGTAATTAGCGTCAAGTCCTTTTACCAATCCACTCTATAGGGAGACTGCTGAAAAACCAGAACTGCTGCCTACAGCAATGCAAAAATAAAGCAGAAAGCAAAATCAAGGATCACATTCACATCCATTGCATAATTCCACGAAGAATCACATCCCATAATTCTAAAAAAATGGCATCCAAAAGCCCATGTTCCATCACCACCCTCAATAAAGGAATGGATCAAAAGACTTGGCACAAAGCCAAGAATAATCCTCAAATAAAAACTCTGAACAATTTACCATTCAATCAAACCAATATGCATAGCCTTAACTCTTCTTCAGATCAAGCTGCATAAGCAAAATACCAGGACCCCCACCCATACAAAAGTTTGATGACGGAATCTACTTCCTGTTATATACTGAGCAGCACATAACCATCCCCAAAGAAAAGCACTGGATTAAGCTAGTCCATCAAATCCAAAAGCCAAAAAAAAATGCTAACCTTAGGTGAATTGAATGGGTAGGTTGAAAGCATTCACACAGTTTTTCCAGAAATAAACGGTTGAATAGCAAAGTTATGCACTTGGTTACAACCCGTTCTATTCAGAGTGGATCAGGAAAGTTGACTCTGCATGACATGCTGCAGACCAAAAAGATTCACGGACAAATTATATTATAAATATGGTGTCCAACCCCCTAAATTCCTCAAGCACAAAAGAACAATTAGCGTAGGTGAGAAATTAACTCCCTCCAAAAAATTTTACAAGCCCTTGATCTGAGGATGGAAAGGCAAGTTTGAATCACAAATCACTGGAACCCAAAGTTGCAACACCCTAGTAATATAGGAAATTAGAGAACAAGCAGAGCAAATCCACAAATGTCCTAATCAACTTCAACAAAACAGCAGAAAACAAGCAGGGAAATAGAGGTCCTCCAAAATCTTGTTAAGCCCGAATAGCAGGGTAACAAACATGATGAAAATGCTCCGATCCAAACTTCCCTAAAATGAAGATAATAGTTAAGCCATTACCAACGTGCGCCAGTGATTTTTAGGCAAAGAACACAAACAAAGAATTGATTGGCAGAAGAGAACTCCCAATTTATCACCTTCATCCATCCAAGAAGAGTTCTTTTTGCTTCTATCCATCCAGGAAGAGCTCTTTTCACTTTCATACACAGAACTCCATCATTCTAAGATCACATCAAAAGAACCAGAATTTAAAAGCTAAGAAATACTTGACAACATCAATATTACCATATTGATACGATCCTAAGCATCTGAGAACCATTCCCAAAGACAGAAGGCAGGGAACCAAAATAAATTCAAAAGCCTAAAGAGAACAAATGGGCAAAACGCAGCAGCAGGAGCAAACCAGGTGGAGGCAAAATTGAATGGAGAGGTTGGAAGCTATTTCAATGGTGTTTGTCCTGGGAAGAAAAGGTCTGCAGATATCAAAAGGTGACAAAAGCACAAGATTGTTTGGAAGAATATAACTCCCTCCAAAACAGTTTACCATCCGAGGAAGGAAGGCTCAGTTGTCACTACAACTCCGAATCACTGAAACCCTATATTGCACAACACAAATGCAGGAGATCAGAAAACGAACTCGCTGTCTCACAGAGCAAATCAGCATCAAACAGCTGAAAACAATCAAAGACAGAGAAAACTTCAGGAATCTTGCAAACCAGTATAGCAGCGTAAAAAACATGACCAGAGCCTCCTGCATCCAAGCTCCCCTAAATCAATACAACAGATAAGGCCAGTTGCTAATTGACTCCCCAGTTAATTTTTTCAGGAAATAAAAAAGGAAACCAAAAAAAAGGGACGAGGGAAAAACTCCCGGTGTCGTAGTATGATATTCGCATCCAGAAAGTCTTTTTTTAGCCCCACCGAAGACTAGGATTCTGCCACGCCACAACGAGAACATCAAAAGAACCAAGGAAAAAAAGACGAATCTTGATAACAAAGAACGATCGAGAAATTACTAATTAACAAACCCAATAATAGTAAAAACTCAATCTTCCTCATCAATCCTGGATAGACAACACGCCAAAACTACCGAAAGTCCAGAGCACCGCCTACAGCAATCACAACAACAATAACAGCCACAGATTAAATAAAAACTCCAGATTCAGATTACGCTCACATCCATCCAACAGAAAGTTGCTTCCTACTCCATCCGCCCGAAATCCATCATTCTACAAGAAGCACGGCAAGAAAACCAGAAAGAAGAACCAAAACGGGGCTATTTTTGAACCAAAACAGGGCTAATTTTGAAGGAAATTTGATGTCAAATTTGTCCGATAATTGGAATGATCCAGAAATTACCACGTAAACAAACCGAATCTAGTGCAAAAACTGGTATCCTTCCCGTTCAATCCTTCGAAATACCCGATCAACCGCCAAAAAAAAACCATGATTAAATCTCAAAAGTCGCTATAAAAAAAATTAGCGATAATAAGCTTCAAATTAATCAAATCATCACAACCATAGAAGCAACGATCGAACCTAGCGATAATCATCAACCGAAGATCGTAACCTTCAGCTGAGACAAAAAACCACAACAATTGAATCTCATTTAGCGAAAGCCTAACCGTAGAATCCCAAGAAAACCCACGATGAAGTTAAAAGCAGATGATTTCTTACCACACAACGAAACGGAAGCAAAAGGCCACTGGAAAGGAAAGCGGGGATTGGGGGTATTTATAGATGCTTGGGAAGAGAATGAACTGCTAGGATTAAGCGGTCTTACGTGATCTGGACGGTTAAAAAGAGCTCTTATCCTCGTTGGACTCGGGCTAAGATTCCCTTACGCGTATTGCCCCAAAGTCGGTTGTTTATTTGATTTAGGAAATGTGGTCGCCACCAGATTTATAGATTTTTTTTTTTTGGGTGCGATAGAAATCATTTTCTTTTACTGAAATTATTTTTTAAAAAAATCCTTGACAGCTGTGCATGGTCAAAGCCCGTAGGCTTAGGGAACTTTCTCAACACTTCCGGTTGAATACTTGCACTTCCGTCCGAATTGTTTTTTTTTTTTTTTTTTGTAGAAAAATGTACAATAATCATTTCATGTATATGAGATAAAAATATAATTAAGAAATAAATTTATAAAGAAGATAAAATTGTTTTAGAGAAAAATGACAAGATCTAATTTAGTATATAAAAAAAATCCTTGACAGCTGTGCATGGTCAAAGCCCGTAGGCTTAGGGAACTTTCTCAACACTTCCGGTTGAATACTTGCACCTCCGTACGAATTGTTTTTTTTTTTTTTTTTTAGAAAAATGTACAATAATCATTTCATGTATATGAGATAAAAATATAATTAAGAAATAAATTTATAAAGAAGATAAAATTGTTTTAGAGAAAAATGACAAGATCTAATTTAGTATATAAATTGATTTGTTTAAATAGATTATTTTTTAAAAAATTAATTACATCAAAAACACTCATGCTTTATGTCACAAATATGTTGTTGGTGTGCTATGTGTGTGGATTGAAGATTATTTCACTTTATTTACACCTTATTTACACATACTGATTTGATTGCATCATCAACACATTTTTCAATCACCTTTTTATCTCACATACATCATATCAGAAAAAGTGTCACAGTAAAAATATCTCAAATAATGTACAATCCAAACACACTTGCCTTAATATATGTTTATTAACGTAATCTCCTTATTTTGATTTTTTAGTTTCTTGAATAAATTAAAAACACTTAGACTTTTAATTTGGTTGCAATTTAATAATAAAATAGTGGTTGAAATGCAATAATGGATAGCAAGATCGAGTAGGGATATTGTTGTCTAATGGATGTCGTAGATAAGTATTTAGAAAACACATTGATAAATAACGATTAACAAAAAATAATTTTAATTAGATTATAATTATTCATACTTTACTTCATAACTCCTTGATTTTTTAATTTGTGTGAATAAAAAATACTTAAAATATTAATTTCAATTACAATTTCATAATGAAATAGTGATTGAAATGCAGTAATTGGTAGCAAGATTGAATGGTGATGTTATTACTAATTAACATGGTAGATAAGTACTAAGGGAACATTGATGAATAATTGAGTGCCAATAACAATTTTTCTAGCGGAAAAAAATGTGAATATAGATACTTTTATCTTTCTCTTTTTTTTATCCAATGAATATGGACCGAATGAAAAGTCAAATGGCCAAAATGAAAACACCAGCAGATTAAAGGATTCCAGATTCCTCTGAAGGTGGATATCGGGTGGGATATTATTCAGTATTTCAAGAAGGTTCCACATTCCTCTCAAGTCTCATTTATGCCCATCTCCAATTTGAATTGCGTCATTCCATAGTTGGGCCTGGCAGTTCAAATTTCTAGGAGATTGGGTATCAAATAAACAAATTTGTTTGGATTGTGCTTTTCGCGGAAAAATTCTAACTTTTTTATAAATATATTTTTCAAATTATCTTTTTATTTCACATGTATCAAATCATTACAGTACATTGAATTGTAAGCACTTTGGCATGGCATTTGGAACTTTGACATAGAGCTCTCAATGAATTGAATTTTTCACGAAATGACATATCATATGGTAAACTTTGACATAGAGCTCTCAATGACATATCGTGTTCAACTTGTATATAATACTCTAATTGAGCTTGAGCTCCGTTCATATATCATATGAGCAAAATTTGAACACTAAATATTTAGTTTGATTCGACTCATTAAAAGCTCTTTTCATAAATTATATGAACAAAAATTTCAACATTAAGTATTTAGGTTGATTCAACTCATTCAAAACTCTATTTTGACATATTGAAGTTGTGTTGAACTCTCATGTGAACATTCAACTTGCCAATTATGCAGATGCTCATCATAAGTTTTCAACCTGTGTTAGAAAATTGGGAACTTATAAGTAGTGACTGGCAATGCAAGCAGTCTCAAATCCTACCAGAAAGGCAATTCCTGTGTTGATCTCCTAAAAAAGATGAGTTTGTCTCTATTATCAACAAATTTTATGAATGTTTCCTTGATGAGTTTGTCCAGCTTATAAACAGAGAAAGACTTTAGAAGCTTTGCACCGCACCACCACAGCCCCAAGAAATGATAGCTCATTAGAAAAATCTTTTTTTGTTTTGTGTTATATTGAGTAATCTCTTGTATTGTCACTTTCTTGTTTTGGGGCTTTAGAAATTTTGTTCTACATTTTATATTCGTCTTCATTATAATAGATTTTGCTCATCTTTTCTGGTGGATGTAGATCTAATTGATTGAACTACGAAAAAAATCCACAATACAAAATATGCAAGAACATTAGGTTGGTACATTTTCACACCAAAACCTAAATCAAATGCACCAGCCAGATGTAACCGTTTCACTGAAAATTATATAGACCTGTCCAAATCTCTAATTTGTAATAGTCTATAGTCTTTATTTCACTGATTGATCTTGTTTAACCTTCTTTCTTTTTTCTCTTTTGTTGGTCCTTCTTCTACAGAACAGGAGACTAGTGGAGCGTAGATACTTAGATCATCTGTCAACTCGTGCGAGCTCATAAAATCAATACTGATGAATCTAGTAATCCTGTGATATCTGTATGTTGGATCAGATACAAGAGATACTTGTAGGAAGCACCCTTTCATTAGATTATTCTGTCTCTGAGCATATTATCTGCCTTCATTATGCCCTGTTGGTGTTTTCTTCAATTTCATGATAAGCAATTAACAGATATGTTAGCTAAGAAAACAAAAAAAAAAAAAAAAGAAAAATTGACGCTTTATTGAACCTTCTAATTGCAACGTTCTTCTTAATCTAAGGCATGCAAGCCCAAATACAGATGTAGTTTAAAATGAATAGGACTAACATACACCAAAATGAAAGATGATAAGCAGCAAAGGAGGGAAGAAGAAGGATGATTGAATTATTTTGAGTATCAAAGCCATTTCAGCCAATTCTTTTCCTTTCAGGCCACAGGAGAAACATTTTTTGCAACTCATCCCTTGTAATGAAGAGCCTCATTGATGAACTTGTCGAAATTAATGTAAGATGATCCCCCTACCTCAGTTGCTTCCTCAGCTTTCTTCTTCTATTCTTTAGCTTTGAACCTCATTTTTCCCCTTCCTCTCCCACAATTATTTCGCGTACAAGTTCTGCAACTTCATCGTACTTCACGTCATGATTTATTTCCATTCCAATTCCCCATTTCTCACAAGAGTAATGACAATTAGTTTGCTAATCAGCAAAGAAAGGCCAGCAGATGATAGGCACACCAGCACAAATAGTTTCCATCATAGAATTCCATCCACAGTGAGTCAAAAATACGCCAATAGTTGAATGCTCCAACACTTTCTCCTATGCACACCAGTTTGTTAAGAACCCTCTATCCTGAATCTCTTTCAGGAAATCTTCAGGCAACATTACTGATTATCCTCCCTGCATTACATCAGGCCGAACAATCCATAAGAACTGTTGCCTGCTGGTAGCAAGTCCCCAAGAAAATTCTCTGAAATGATGGTCAGTCATGGTTGTTACACTTCCATAATTAACATAAACAACTGAGTTTGGTGCTCTTCGATCCAGCCACTCGAAAACTTTCGAGTCAGGCTTCCATAAACTTGAATTTAGGGAATTGACTTGACTTTCAGGAACAACGTGCCTAGATAATAATTGTAGAGGGCCTATTGCATAAATATTTGGGAAATTGAACTTCAAAATGACTGCCTCCAATGCTTCTGTTTCAAATTCATCGAAGGCATTGAAGATTATTGCTGGAGCTTTCAGACAACTCTGTGCTTCCTCTCCCATGAAATCAAACATGATGTCATTGGATCGATTGCTCTTAAAAAGCTTCGAAGGTCCCTGAATTTTACATTGCTCATGCCACAAATCCAATCAACAAGCTTATCAAGAGTACCATCTGTAACGTAATCGTCATCTGGATAGAAAAGCGAAAAACCATTTTTCAAGATTGAGGAACAATTATGAAGACTGTCAAGCAATGAAAATCAAAATTCAAACATTTGAACAACCATCCTTATCAAGTTTTATTCCTTTCAGTATCTGTGTTTCAGAAAATTCATATAGGATTATCTACCAAAGTTGTTGACGCATTAATCAAAATGGTAAAAGAAAGAAGAAAAATTAGAAAGACTGTGTTGAGATTTGCCAACTTTTCCTATAGATTTTATCAGATTGAGTTTGATATCAAAATAATTTAGTTATTAGAAAAATAAGGATATTTGTTAACCAAAAATCATGTGGTTTGTTAACAAATATTTTAACTAAGATTTGCTAGTAGAAGAAGATTATATTTTGTTGAAATTTTTAAGATAATTGTTAGTTGGATATTTTGCTAGTTTGTTTCATGTAATCACTACAAATAGTGAGTTGATGAATGTAGAACACAAGCTCATTTTTCATCTTTAATACAAGTCTCTTATAAGTTTTTTTTGCAACACTAAGGTGTTGTTTCTTAGTTTATATTTCAAAAAACCAACAAAGTGGTATCAAGAGCCTAAATCTTAAGGGCCTCTTTCTTTGAGAGTGAGTGAATCTAGTGAAAATCTCTTTTTCACTATAAAATTATACATTTAAGCCTTCAACATCAAAATGTCAGGAAACAACTTCTTGTCGAATCCTTCAAGTTTCACTGGTGACAACTACTAAATTTGGGCTGTCAAAATGAAGTTCTATTTGGTGGCTATGATCTTTGGGATATGGTAGAGACAGATCCTGTTTCTGAATTGTCGGAAGATCCAACTATTACAGAGATGAGAGCCCAGAGGAATGCCGTTAAAATGAGATCAAAAGTCATGACATGCATTCATTTAGCAGTTTTCAATGCAGTATTTACAAAAATTATGGCTTGTGAAACTGCAAAGGAAGCTTGGGATGCTCTTAAAGTGACTTTTTAAGGCAATGACAGAATAAGACAGATTCAAGTTTTGAACCTTAGGAGAGAATTCGAACTCTTTAGGATGAAAGACAAGAAAACATTAAAGAGTATTCTGACAGACTCTGAAATGTTGTGACCAAAATCAAGTTGATTGGAGAACAACTTTCGGATAGCAAAGTTGTAGAGAAAGTATTGATAAGTTTACCAGAAAGGTTTGAAACCAAGATTTCCTCCCTTGAAGATTCAAGGGATCTCTCTCGAATGACCTTGCCAGAATTGATCAATACTTTAGAGGCACAAGAACAAAGACGAACCATAAGAACTGAAGAAATCATTGAAGGTGCTTTTCAAGCAACAAATAAGGATCAAATTCGACAAGGTGGTAGAAATGATCAAGAGAAAAATAGCAAAGATGAGAAGAAAAATGGTAAAAATCTTCCGTATTCACACTGTAAGAAAACCTCACATCTTCAATATATTGTTGGTTTAAACCTGACATTCATGTAGGTTTTGTAAGCAAATGGGACATATGGAGAGAGTTTGCAAAAATAAAGGAAAAAGAAGACTTCAATCTCAGATGGTTGATGAAGAAGATGAGAAGCAACCTTTTGTGGCCACTTGTTTTGCAAACAATAATTTTAGTTCTGAAACTTGGCTAATAGACAGTGGTTGCACTCATCACATGGCATATGAAGAATCTATGTTTAGAAAACTTGATAAATCGCAAATCTCCAAAGTCAAAATTGGAAATGGAGGTTATATTGAGGTGAAAGGCAGAGGTAGTGTTGCTATTGATTATGGTTCAGGTATCAAAATTATTTTTGATGTTTTATATGTACCTGAAATTAATCAAAATCTATTAAGTGTTGGACAGTTATTGGAGAAGAATTATTCTATCATTTTCAAAAACAGGACCTGTGTTATACATGATCCAGTTGTGAATGAGTTTTTCTCAGTGAAAATGAGAGGCAAAAATTTTGCTTTGAATTTGTCAGAAATTGACAATACTAAGGTATAGTATTTTGAATCAAAAAATTCAGATATTGCTAAAATTCAGGAGGAGATCACTGATGAGGCAATTGAAGGAGTTTATGTTGTGAAAATTCATGAAAAGCTACCCAAAGATGATGGTGGTGACAAAACTGATAAAAAATCATACAAAAATTTGAAGGATTGCTTTATGTCTCTGATAGCAATCATTTTTTGTATTGCAAATTTCTTCTTCAGGTTCATCTATTACATATGGGAGTTCCACTTTCAAGTTGCAAAGAAATCATTTGAATACATCAAAAAATTTGGTATTGATTTTGAAGTTTGGCTCAAGAAACATTGCAAGACTGATTACCAGATTGCAGACATTTTTATGAAACCATTGTCCAAAACAAGGTTCAAAAATTTAAGAAAACAATTGAAAATCTACAGCAAAAATGGCAAGAAGGAGTGTTGAGATATGCCAACTTTTCCTACAGATTTTATCAGATTGAATTTGACATCAAAATAATTTAGTTATTAGAAAAATAAGGATATTTGTTAACAAAAGATCATGTTGGTTTGTTAACAAATATTTTAGTTAAGATTTGCCAGTAGAAGAAGATTATATTTTGTTGAAATTTTTAGAATAATTGTTAGTTGGATATTTTACTAGTTTGTTTCATATAATCACTATAAATAGTGAGTTGATGAATGTAGAACACAAGCTCATTTTCCATCATTAATACAAGTTTCTTATAAGTTTTTTTTGCAATACTAAGGTGTTGTTTCTTAGTTCATGCCCCAAAAAACCAACAGACTGCTTCTGTTGTTTATGACAGCTAATATGTATCATCAGTTTTGCTATCAACAACTTATCACTGCACATGTATACTTACTAATATGGTAGCCCATCTCAGTAGATCTAATTGAAGGAGTTACTTAACATATTGCAATCCTATCTTTCTTTTTGTGATAATTTCATGAACCTTCTTTAAGGTTTTTCGTAATATCACTTAGCATTAGCGGTGGAGTCAAGTCTTATAATCATTGGGGCCCGTACTGTATTTCTAAATTGATATTATTGTTATGTTAAAAAAAGTAGTTTACATTAAGATTGTATTTTATCTTGAATTTTCAAGTTTTAAGCTTCTAACATTATTTCTTTTCCATATCCTATTCAATTTTGTATGTTAATAGCTTCCAAACAATTTCACTGATGAAGAGATGTCTAGAAGAAAATACTAATATTTTGGGGCCGGGGAGGGGAGGGGAGGGAGGGGTAATGTTTGGGGAGATTGGGATTTTTCAACATATAAGGGGCAATGTAAATCAAAAATTGTATTTTCCAAAATATAGGGGTTACAATTATAAGAAAAAAACTAAAAAACTTTCAAATCTTTCAAGCCCATCCTTCATTACAGGATGGCTCTATCATTCCTTATCATCCATGAGATTTTAAAAATATTCCTTACCTCGTCAGTTTGAACTGTCTAGATATTTCATTAAATGCCATCAACTGACAACATTACCCTTGCACTATTAATAACTACTATTTTACCAAAAAAAATCCAAAAGGAAGAAAAAACTTTTAAATAAAATAATTATGGACAAAAGATAACCAAATTGACATTCCAAATTGGTTTGTATTTCTCTGTGTCTCCAACTGGTACTTGAACTTTGTCTATAGTTGGTCACTTGAAGAATTTTAGTAAATAATTAACACCTTGGAGAATTTTATCAGTCGAATTTGTAGAAGGCAGGCAAATTTTTTTACAAAGTGCATTCTAATAAATGATGTTATGTAAGTTGCATTTAAAATTAAATTAATATTTTCATACGTGTGGTATGCATGCAACCTCCACTTATAAAAAAAGTTATTGAAAATATTAGTTTAAGAATTATTTTGTAACCAAAATTTTTTTAGCTTTGCTATTACCCTTATTTATCCTATTTATGAAGCTTACAATAGAAATAAAAATTAAAATAAGGCTAAAAGGTAAATGTAAAAATATGAGAGGTTGCATGTAAGAAACTTGAGTCAGATGGAATTCCTTGCTCCCACGCGTTTGCAGTTATGAAAGCGGAAGATATGGACGAGATTCCTAAATCATGCATTCTGTTTAGATGGACTCAGCAAGCAAAGCCAGCAGAAAAAAAAAATTCTATTCAACTTGAAGATTCAGCAATTCAAATAGCTCAATTTGGTGCTTTATATGCATTAAGTAATCAAATGTGTTTTTATGCAGTTAAGACACAACAAGGATATGATGAAGCTAGAGATTGCATTATAAATTCAGCATCTCGTTTCAAAAATCTTTGGGTGAATGACACGCCTCTAGTGCATAAAGCTAAATGAAAGGACAATATGATGGATGAGTCCACAAAGAGGAGTAATTTTGATGTTCCTGATCCAATTCTGTAACAAAGTCCATAAAGCAAAAGTACTACTTATTTGCATCTTTCCTGTAACATTATTTTTTCTTGCAATTTTCTATTTTAGTTATCCATTCGACATTAGTACGGGCATAGATACGGATTAAGCAACTAGTTTGAGGAGTAATATTTTTTATCATAAAATTAATTTGAATTGAATTAACAAGTTGATATTTTCAAAAAAAAAAAGTGTAATTTTTTGGGACTTAGATTGTCATTTTTGAAAAAATTTTAAAAAACTATATTTTAGCAATTGTTGTCGTTGACACTTAATTGTCTAGACCAACTTTTATCAGTTATCCGCATACAATTGGTGTCATTAAGAATAATTGAAGTTCTGATAGCAATACTCTATTCAAATGTAAATATCAACCCAAGTGACAAAATAAATGATAACTAAACAAATGAAATATGAGCTCAATTAATCGTGTTCAGACTACAAATTCGGTTAATGGATAATTAGTATATACTAAATTGTATTTCCATTTGTAGAAAAATAATATGCATTTTATATCTACTAACGAATAAATTACTGATGTTTTAAATAAATCAAACCTAAACTCATGGTGTGATATGTATGCAGTTGCTCACATTTATATTTATGCCATCATCCTTTCTTTCCATTTTCTTTTTAATAGTGCAAATTTCTTTTAACTATATTGGTAAAAAAAATAAAATACTTTACTAATTATTCCAATTTATTTAGCAAGTGTTAGTAATTTCATTAGAAATTATGCTATGTAAAAATGGTTTAATAATTTTTTACTAAACATAAATACTGCATACAAAAGAAAAAGATATTTGATTTTGTTTTACTTTGATTAGAAAAACTTGTGGTAGTAATAACGAAAATGGTGACAGTGGTGCAAATTTTGAATCAACAATCAACGTACCCTTGATTATGGTAATTTTTTAGTAGATCAGACCAATATATGCCATAAAGTGGTAAGATTTAATCATTTATGAGTTGACAATTTTAGCAGTCTATACACCCTTCACCTATAAAAAATTATGATTATTATAAAATGACATTTTATAATAATTTACATAATATTTGCCAACTAAAAATAAGTTTGATAAAAAAATATGCATACAAATCTATAATGTAAATGATACAAAATATATTTGAAAGTCACAAAACTTAATATATGGGTAAATTTAATAATTTTCAAAGATCATGCTACATTAATACACCTTTAACTTTTATAATTGTGACCTAGAAAATAAATTTATTAAAATTTTACCATTTTATTAAATTCATAAGTATTAATATACGGAAATTGTGATGTATAGATAAGTGCTATTCTATATATAACTCGAAAGATTTGTTATTGTCATCCAAACTATCTAACCTTTCACAAATTCAAAAATAATTCAAAAATTTGTAAAATGACAAATTATTCTTACATAATTTATAAGGTCATGTGAAAAAATAGCCTTCATAGTATATTTAAAATGCTTGAAACACATAACATTTATAAATGATGCATACAATCGTTTATTAGACATTTACGTTATGAGCAATTACTAACTATAATACTTAGTTTCAATCATTAATAAAAAATCTTAGCATTATTTTAAATAAACTTCCTAATACTTGTTTCATATAAGTTTCTTTAAGTAAAATAATAAATTTATGCCACAAACTAGTAAGTTTTGACGATTAACCAAATTTATTATTCTATCAACAAGATTTACTGTTAATCTATAAAAACTTACTATTACTTGAAATAAACTTTCTCTCCAAAAAGTAAGTTTCCAATATAGAGTAGTAATTTATTTTAAAAACAGTAATTTTTCATATTTAATTCGATTTGCCTCGGGTTAACTTACTATTTTTAATGCGAAATTTACTAACCAAATTTTTAGGTATTATCTTATTTAGATGACCGGTCCAACAGATAATCAAATGATCGTTAAACGTATTTTTACCTGTCATATTAGGTAAAACCAGTTTCATTATCATAATTATGTTACTTCAGACTTTTCCAAAAATGGAAAAAAAGCATTTGTTTTTGTTCGGTAGATAGAAAAAACATTTGCAAACTTGTCTCTATACCCTTCTCAATCCCTCCCTATCCCTCTCGCTTACACAACATCATCTTCCACACCAATACGACCTTACACAGAGTCATTCTTACCTGGTATTTACTTCTCCATCTTGAGTCATTCTTACCAGTGAAAATAAGTCCAACAAGTCTTGGAAGCCTATCGGTTTGCGTCATTCTCTGGAAAGGTCCTTCTTTTTAGCGTCGTTCTCTAGAAAGGTCCTTCTTTTCTTGATTTCACCACGAGAAAGCTATTAGCAGACGAGAGGAAGAGTAGCTCCCAAGGAGGGTCAGCAGAGCAAGGCAAACAGCAAAGGCACTACGCTCTTGGTGCTTTTGCCATTTCACTCTCACAAGACAAGATCATTATACAACCTTGGGATGGTCTAAAACTTGCACCTTTACTACAAAAATTGGTTTTTTTAAGTAAAACTTAGTACTTCATCTTTGTGTTTTAATTTTTTTCTTTCCATATCTAAAAACTTTCTAGGAACATCATTCATGGCTCAATGAGGCTGGAGTTGTGCTACTAGTCATCAAGCAAGACCCAGGTTCAGGTAACGACCCTATCTCCCAATATTTAGTATAATATTTTACTAGTAATGAGCGGTAGTTTTGGACATTAATGTATTTGTTAACCTATTTTTAAGATATGTTGTTATGAACTGAGTCTTATGGATGGTGATGGAGCTAATCATATGATCAGCTACAATGATGATCAAATGAAAAGCAATTGAAAGTTAGTTACTGCCAGCAAGCAAGAAGTTAACAGTTTGCTAGAATAATAGTGTTAGGTAATAGAGGGAATTTTGTAGTGCTTATTACTAAATCTTCAACCCACTTTCTGTATATAAATAGAGGATTGATTGTATCTTAGGCATCAATGATTTGAGTTGTAATAACTTCTCCTCTCTGGAATAATAAAATCTTCCCATTCTCCCTCAACCTCTTCTCTGATACTTACCTCTTTCTCAATTCTCACTTCTTCTACTTTCTCCCTAAACTCTCTTTTCTGAACCAGATCATTATATATGTGTCCTATAATATAATATTTAATATTTTAGTTTGGTATTAGTGAGTAATATTTAGTATAATATTTTACTAGTAATGAGCACTATTTTTTGATGGTAATGTGTTTATTAATCTATTTTTTTAAGATATGTGTCCTATAATATAATATAATATTTTAGTTTAGCAGTAATGAGGAGTGGGCACTAGTTTTGCATATTAATGTATTTGGATATTTGGATGTTAATGTATTTTTAAGATATTTGGATATTAGGATATTAATGTATTTGTTAATTTATTTTTAAGAAATATGTTGGGCTATTGTTGGATTGGAAGTAATCTCTTCACAATATAAAGCTCTCCACCCTGAAGAGGAGCACCAATCATTGTCTATACAGAAGGCTGTCAACTGCGTTAGAGACTACTACTATAGCATGCAAGTACCGGACGATGTGAAGGAAGACGCATACTCTTGTCAACGGGTATTTGAATACGTCAATGGGCTTGTTTGGATTGAGATGATTTCAAGTAAAATAATTTGTTTTACAAATTCCAACTACATTTTTATTTTCTCAGTCACCTTTTTATCTCATATATATCACAATACAAAAAATGCTACAGTAATTATCTCAAATAAATCATCCAAATAAACTCCTATCCAAACAAACGCAATGTTTGAATGAGGATTATCCATGGGATCGTGCCAACAGGAGGTGTAATCCACCTCAAAATGTAAGTTTGTTCTAGTTAATGTTTTCTGTAATTTTTTTAAAAATAGCTAATACTAAATAAAATGTTTGAATTTTTGTCTTTACAAACAAAGCGATTCTTTGCAAGAAGTTTTATACAGCCAAGCACAAAGGAAGAAGTCAATTTGGCACTCTCACAATTTCCTCTTATTGGTGTAGTGCGTGTCTATCAAAGCTTCATCCGTCTCAAGGGAAGGGTTAGGAAAAGAATCAACTAAAATTATGTACATGCACAATCATGTGTTTTGACGTAAAATTGAATGTTATTGCATTGTAGGACATTTATCATGGACCAACGGAGGAGGAAAATTATTTGGGACTTCATGCAATTTTGTTGACGGGGTTTTGGGTCAAAGATGGGGTTGAGATATTTCAATCCAAGAATTCATGGGGTACTGGTTTTGGACACAATGAGATTAGAAAAATTAGAAGAGAGCTCGTCTCCAAGATAATGTATCCTACGGATATATTTTGGTGTCATAGGGGACTAAAATCCTATCAAGTAGGCCTTTCCAAAGGTAAGGAAGAGGACAAAGATGGGGGTGGAAATAAAGGAAACAAAAGAAGTGGCAAAAGGGGAAAACTTGGTGCTTCTTCCAAAAATCAATGGCAAAGGGAGAAGGAAGCCTAGTGCTTTTCAGCAAATGAAGCTGTGAGTTCTGCATTTTGCAGTGTATATATCTATTGAGCCAAAGCATATTTTAGGATGTTATTTATTTTTGATTATGTGTTGATTTTCATGAATGTTAACATGGGCTTTGATAATAGGATATTTGAGGTTTTTCTTTCAAAAGTAAAAATGATTTGGGGGATACTTGTTCATATTCTGAACTCTCTTAAAGGTTATTGTTAATTTTTAAGCTCATTACTTTCTCTGTCTCTGCTGCTGGCGATTTGTGTTGCAAACTTAGGGGGATTGGCTTTAAGTATGAGAAATGCCAATTTTGAGAATTGTTTAACCTTTTTATGTTTCTCTAGAACTGTAGCTTATTATATTCTGTAGGTTTAACTTGTGCGTCTATAAACATATGGTACCTCATTGTCATAAGATTCTGATTTTTAGTCCTAGCTTTTCAGCGTTAATATTGGCACATGATTACATGCTGATCTCAATATCTTGATCTTGTAGAATTCCAATATGGACAAGCTTAAACTAAATGTGCCAAAGTTGCCTTAACTTGAACTTAATGCTTTTAGCCAGAGGCTGCAAAAGAATAAGAATCATGCTTATAAAATGCCTTAACTCTCGTATACTTGTTTCCAGCATGAAAGCATAAAATGCTTGAAATGGTTATCACCACTGTGAATCTAGTCTTCTCTTCTCATGCACTGCATTTTAGTAGTTCAAAAATTTGAGTAGTTTAGGAATCTAACTTTTTGTCAAATACTTGCTATTTATTTCAATCTACGACTTGTTTCCTGTTTGCCATTTCCTTGCAGGTTAACATAGCTCTTCATGTTCTTACACGCCCTGTGGCAGATCAGGTTAACTGTCTATCGAACCCTTGGTTGCTCTGAAGGCCGTGGTTGTAGGTTAACTTTAATGCATGGGCCTTGCCTTCCAGAGTTCATGATACTTTGAAGGCCGTGGTTGCTCATTACAATGCAAGCGAGCTCATAACTCAAAGAGAGGTGAGGACCAGATATTTGCTCAATTAGAATTCTTTAACTGTAAGGGGAATAAAGGAAAACTTCTGATATACAAGAACTTGTTCTTATCTGGAAATGCATTTTATCAGTCACATAAACATGAAAGTGACATAGACACGAGCCTTTCTAAGTATGACATTGATCTTTCTAATAGATATCTGTCAGGTGCTTAGTTTTTAGTTGTGCTCAATCAAACATTCAATGGATCCTTCTTTATCTTTTCTAAGATTACAGGAGGTATACATTTGTTGATTTTTGTTTATGCAGACTGTCAGTCAGGAAATTCGGGGCCTTTTGGCTAGAAAAGCAGCCTTCTTTAACATTTCACCTGATGATGTTTCTATAACCTGTCTGACTTTTGGAAGGGAATTTACTGCTGCAATTGAGGCAAAGCAAATTGCTGCACAAGAAGCTAAGACAGCTATATTTATTGTGGAAAAAGCTAAATAGGAGAATAAAAGTGCCATAGTCAGAGCATAGGTAAGATAATTTCTTCAGTTACTTGAACATTGTATGTGCAACCAGTTTCACAAAACACAAAAGTTGTAACTCTTTGAGTTAACTTTTCATGCTTCAAGAATCATTTAATTTGGAGTTCTGCGGACCGAGATATGGCCAAAATACCATCAACTGGTCAGAGCTCTGTTTCATCTTTTGATCATGCATATGTACTTCTGTATCTTGACTTTTTGACAAGAAAGACGACTAAACTGGATTTCGATATCTTCATACCAAATGTAGATCTCTTTCTTAGCTTCAAAATGGTTAAGAATTATCTCAATCCAATACTTGTATCTCAAGATATTGCCAAAATACCACAAGGTGTCAAAACTGTCTTTACTTGCATTCCTTCCTTTAAATGTTTTGCACTTCATGTCTTCTTTAAACCGTTTCAATTCATCAATAATCATCCAATTCTCTTCTCAATTCATGCCGATTGATGATTGAATCACCAAACCTACAAAAACATGAAATTTTCACTATTAAAATTCATAGAAATGTAATTTTTGCCACTTAAACCACAAAATGTATATTTTTACCAAAATCTGGTCAGTGCTCTGTTTCATCTTTTGACCATGCACATGTACTTCTGTATCTCAACTTTTTGACAAAGAAGACGACTGACTGGATTTCAATGTCTTCGTACCAAATATAGATCTCTCTCTTAGATTCAAAATGATATAAGAATTACCTCAATCTGATGCTTGTATCTCAAGATATTGCCGAAATATCACAATGTGTCAAAACTATCTTCAGTTGCATTCCTTCTTTTGAATGTTTTACACTTCATGTCTTCTTTAAACCACTTCAAATCATTAATAATCATGTAATTCTCTTCTCAATTCATGCCAATTGATGATTGAATCACAAACCTACAAAAACATGAAGTTTTCGCCATTAAAATCCATGAAAATGTAATTTTTGCCATTTAAACCACAAAATGTATATTTTTACCAAAATTCTAGTTAATTAGTTATAAAACTAAATAAAACACACCAAAATTAACTAATAAAATATACTAAAAATATGTAAAATATATACTTATCAATACCAATTAAGTTGAGATGGAACGTTAAAGACAATAATAGCATAGTCCGGAGACAACAAAACAAATAAAGAAGAAGTTTATAGTACATACTTTTGAATGGAAAAATTCCTCTTCTGATAAGCTCTCTATAGTGCAAGTATCCAATGAAAGAACAAGCAGAAGCAGTCCGAAATTGAACTTCAAGGATGCCCAAATCTTCAGCAGCTTTGATGACAAAGCGCATGCCACCATCAGAAATCACACAACTAACAGGGGGCACTTCAGAAGACGAGTTCAGTTTAATCAAAAGCTCCTTAAAAGGAACCAAACAATTTTTTCTGACAGAATCACAAATCGGAGGTACATCTTGAGTGGCATCTTTATCTGATGTTGGCATCCCATCAGGGATAGTCTCAAACCTGAAATCATGGAACCTTTTAACTGATTCTGGCCCTTTTGATCGAATCAAACGTTTGTGGTTAAATTCAGTGTTGACAAAGGTTATATGGAACCCTTTGGCATGCAAAACCTTAGCGAGTCTTATTAATGGGTTAACGTGGCCTTGAGCTGACAATGGAACCAAGACTGCATGAGATTTTTCTGTGGTTCTTGTGGTTTCCAGAGAACCCATTTTCTATTTAAATGAAAGTCGAAGGCGAAGTATTATGCATAAGTCCCTAATTGATGGTGCCATTTATGGGATTTGGGGCAAAAATTAATTCAGACCATACACAAAGGTCTACACAAGTCATACACTATACTACAAAATATAGTACAAAACATTTGTTTCATGGGTAACACACGTCCAATGAAAATCAAAGTGAACTTTTTAAATTTTTGTTGTGTATATTTAAAAGGGTTAATTACACTTTACTCCTTGAATGTGGTGTTCATTTGCACTTTCCCCTTGAATAAATAAAAGGCACTTTGTGCTTGTAGAATTTAGGGAAAAAATACCTTCTAATAAATCTGCTTAACAGAGTAGGTGTAGAATAACATTTATCATGTCCAAAAAAAAAGAAAAAAATCTGCTTAGCGGATTAGCCAAAAAGACAAATGAGCCCTTTAATTAAGTTTTAACTAAAGTAACAAAAGTTAATTATGAGCAGATATATTTTTCAAAAAAATAAACATGAAATGAGGATATATATATATATTTAACTATTACTGATTCATTTACTGCATATTTATTTACTGTAAACAAACTTGAAGATGGTTCATCAATATTCTAAGATGACCATGTTGTAATGCAATAAGATCCCATTAAATATGTTTGCAATAACATATAGTCCACTTTCGCTAGTAAAATATTTTATCAAATAATAGCAGCCTTTTTTATTGTTTTCATAAGTTGAGCTTAAGAAAAATATTATAATTCAATTATCAAACTTTAAGCATGTACAAATGAATGAATAATCATATAAATTGGATGAGGAAACACATTTTTTGAGTTATTTTATGAAGGGTATAATTATACAATATCCTTAACCGTCAAAGTTTTAAACAATTTATTAGTTAAAATTGCAAGCATCATATTTTTCTCGGAGCAAAGAGAATATTGTTTGCATTTAGTGGGAAAAGTGCTTATTATTCCCACATGCAGGGGGCAAACTATAATCAACTTTTTGAGAATTTGAAACTTCAATAATTCATGACTGGGTTACCTTTTTCCCACGGGGATGTCATGCCACAAGATGGCCTATGCAGACTAGTACACTTGTCCAACATTAATTGTATAATATAGCTTAAGAATTTTATGGCTAAAAAAATTCATTTTTAAAAGTACACAATAAAGACATATAGTGACCCAAAGACGTCAACCAAATGATATTAAAAGCAACCTCTTCCTATTTATATTGCCAACTTTTTTGGGTGAAATCCTTAAAAATTATTAAATGAAACATGGGAAAAGTTTAGAGATTTGTTTCGAAAATATCCATACCATGGATTTCTCGATTGGCTAATTGTACAAATTTTCTATATTGGTTTATCCTTTTCTACTAAAACTACTATCGATGCAGCCGCAAGTGGAGTTTTGAAGGCAAAATCATCTCAAGAATCTCAAGATTTGATAAAGAAAATGGCAGTAAACAATTATCAATGGGCTAATGAAAGAGATAATCTAAGGCACCTAACATGTATGATTGAAAGTGCTTAGTGCTCAAATGAGCAATATGATGAAGGTGTTGAATAGACAAGTCGGATGTAGTACACATTCTTCTTCCATTGTGCATGTTGCTTGTTGTTTTATATATAGAGGTGATCATGAGGCTAACGAGTGTGTTGATCTTGAGTAGGTTCAATTTGTCAATAATTACATTAGGAATGCTCAAAATAATCCATACTCAAATACATACAATTCGGGATGGAGAAATCATCCATATTTTGAGTGAAAAGATTAAGGCAGCCCTCAAAGACTGACTAATCTGTCGGAATTCTAATTAAGGCAACCACAGACGAATACTAAACCGGATTGGGAGATAGCGATCGAGAAGTTAGCTAAGGGCATTTCGAAAAGATTTGAGCGAATTGAGGGGTGGTTAGACTAATTGATTGGGATTATAGAAAGATGGGGGTTCAAATTGGTCAAATTGCTAATTCAATTAACAACAGAAATTCTGGCGAATTGCCGAGTAAAACTGAAATGAATCCAAGAGAACATGTCAATGCTATCACTCTTAGAAGTGATAAAATGGTTGAGGGACCTAACTTAGGCAATTCAAGTGGTGATAAAAATAAGGAGCAAGTAATTGAAGGAGTGAAAGAAATCCAAAATGATCATGTTGTAATTGATATAGAAGTACTTCCTCCTAATTTAAAGTTTAATGTGATTCCTTTTCCACACAGGTTGTAGAAAGATGGGAAAGATCGAGAGTTTGAGAAATTTTCAAAATTTTTAAACAATTACACATTAACATTCCTTTTATTGATGCTATTACATAGATTTCCTCTTATGCGCGTTTCTTAAAGAATATCATGCCAAAAAAGAAGAAAATTGTGGATAATGAGATGATAAAATGTATGAACCCTAAAAACCCAATGTATGTTTCGATCATTTTACATATGCATGCGATGATAAATTTAACAAAAAAATGATCTAGAATGCATTTTGAGTTTTTAGGGTAGATTTGCATAATTTTGAGAAACTTGAAATTTCTACAAAATTTGCAGAAGAATACGCACAACTTAGAAAGACGCGACTTTGAATCGCGTGTTCTATTATTCGCGTATTCAGTTCTGCAAGTTCATTGCAGAAAATGCGACTTCGAATATACAACTCAAAGTCGCGTATTCACATCTGCAAAGATATAACTAAAAACACAACTTCAAATACGCAACTTGAAGTCGCGTATTCAATAAAATGTTTTCACAGAAAACGCAACTTGCAATACACGACTGGAAGTCGGGTATTCTTCCCTTGATACAAAACCCTAAAACGCGCGTATTCTTCCCTTGATACAAAACCCTAAAACGTGACTTTCCTTTTCAGTTTTCTTCTTCATTCATCTTCCAGCCGCCTTTTCCTTCAGCCCAAAACTCCTCTTCACAAAATTCCACTTTTTGCTCAATTTCTTGCTAGATAGCATCAACCCATTATCATTTAGTCCTCATAAAGTCTTTTTAACTGATTGAAATCGAAGAAAAATAACTCAATCGATTTTTAAGAAATTTGGAGCTAGGTTTTGTAGTTCTTAAATTCATCAATTGGAGGTCAATTAGAGTGATTTTCATAAGGCTTTTTGCATAATCATCATCTCCAAACATCACTCTTTGTGATTGAAGTGAGTTTCTTCAATAAGTTTTTGTATTGTAGAAGTTGATATTTCTCAATTTCCTGAGTTTTCTGACATCTTCTAATTTCGAATTTTTGATGATGTTTATTGAAGTTTTTGGCCTCTATTATAATTATTTAGATTGTTTAAGCATGTTTACACGTTCAAATGTAGCAAATTGATGGATTATTAGTTCTTTAAATTTTTAATTTACTATATTTGGTTAAAACTGAAAAATTAGTTTGGAATGTTATTGAACCAATTGTGATAAATGATTATGATTCAAAATAGTTTGTTGATGATATTTTAGCATGTGCATTGTATATAGAGAGTGATTTGATGAATTTTGTGAGTTATTAGGATGATTTTTGTTTAGCTATATTTATAGTTAACTGTGCATTATTGTTGCTAATTATAGATTGTTATAATCATGATTATTGCTAGTTTGATTAAATGGGATATATTTGTTGCCTATTTTAATAAATTGATAATTTTGGACAATTTTGGACATGTTTTATGTCATTTCTCGTATGTCATAATAGTAGTCATTTAAGTATATTTACTTGATTTCTTATAACATGAAGGGATATATTTGTGATTATTTGAGCCAATTATGGTTGTTTATTGTTAAAGCTATGAAATATGTCTTAGTGCATGTGGATATAGGAATCATTTTTCTTAGGTATTATGGCAAGAAGAAAGCAAGTTGTCTACTCATCATTTAGTAGTGATGAAATGGAGGTGAGTGAGAATATTGAAGAAAGTGAAGAAGATATGTCATCTTCACCCCAATCGGTAAGGGGACTACAAGGGAAGGGCACTTTTCAAAGTGCTGAAGTTACCGCTTTGATAATGCCAAGTTTACAAGTCTTAGGAATCACGAGTGGCACAAAACACATGATAATTTTGAGTTTTTCTTTGAGATGCATATGAGTCCAGAAATTAAAGTGGTTTATTGTATTTCGGAGGCGTTTAACCAATTTGGTTGGGCACCGATGCTCACATTGCTGACTCACTATTATCCTGACTTGGTGCGCGAGTTCTACGTTAATATTGATAACAAAGCACATCATAGTGGCGAGATAGTGGAGTCATGGGTGCATGGAAGGCACATTGTTTTATCGTGGGAGTACTTAACTGCTATTTTGGGTTGTAACAACCAAGGTCGGGCAGTCGATCTGAATAAGAGTTTCGTCGCACCCAATAGGCGATGGTATTCATCGTACGCCATGACTAGGTTTGATCTTGAATACCAACCTTTTAGATTTTCAAGGAAGGAGACAATGGTGGCAAGCATCTTAAAATCTCGCCATCGTCTCATTATCTATATGATGGTACACAATCTCATACCCAAAAAGATGGGTCATACAGAGGTCCAAAAAAGTTATATTTATTTTTTTGATTATATGTTTTATAATCGAAAATTCTCCTACGCTCGAATTCCGTTGTCAAACATCATCATTAGCTACATAAGGTCTACGGAGAGGTGAAGGACTATTTCGTTCAAATTGACATTTTCTCGTCTTCTCTCTTTGGTGTTCGAGCGGCTAGACGTTAACCTGTAGGGGGTAACTCGGAAATTTGTTAAGCCTAAAACTAAGTTATCGGTTTTTCCCCTTCGTCGTATGGGTATTGGTACAGAAAACATTCCTTAGCCTGTTCGAGAATGTAGACAAAAGGCACGACATAGCTGAGAGGAAGCGGGACCTTCTACTGCTGCACCTCCTCCTCCACCATCACAATCGAATTGGTAGCGGCTCTTTACTCGCTTGGACGATATCGAGTATCAGTTGGAACGAATGGACACTTGCTTGGAGAGGATTGAGTAACACCTAAGCATTCCTCCACCTCATGACGGCGATGAAGATGATGATAATGATTGAAGCTGCACCTCTAGAATAGCTCTTATTATTGTTTCCTGATTTTCTTGTCGTTTTTAATCTTTTGTTTGTAGGATATTTAACTTGCCCTTTTTCTTTTACATTTCATCTTTTGGACAGTGTTAGTAGATGTTTGTATTTTAGCAAAGGTTCGTGATTCATGATTGATCTGGATCTCAGCCATTGCATTGGGGAGTACTTTTTTTCTATCTTTTGTTATTTTTCTTTCCCTACACATTGAAGACAATGTGTGTTTTAAGTGTGGGGGAGAAAATGTGTGATAGTTTAATATTTTTTGTGTTTATTACTTGGACTTGATGTTTGGAATATGAATTGCACTTAATTGTTGTTAATCTTGGGTTGCTGGCATTTTAAGGAGAAACTCTGTCAAAATTTTTTCAAAATCTTGTTCAAATTTGCAAATTTACCCCAAAAAATTTTAAATTTTTTAAATTTTATCTAAAGGGCAACAAGTTTCACATTTTTAGTAACTCAAATTCCTTCTATTTTTGAAATAAATATATGTGATTTGAAAACTTCTTTTCTCATTTAACTTGAAAATAATGTGATTGTAATTTGTGTTTTTATAGGAAAGTATATCTTATAAAGTGGAGAAAATTATGCCTACATTTTGCATGATTGATGAAATTTCTTCTCTTTACTTGATTTTATAAGTTAAGTGATAAATATGATCAATAATTTCAATACTCATCTCATGATTATGCTTTTGAGGGACTGATTATTATCTTTATTTCGAGAAAAAAAAGTTTAAAAAAGGAAAATAAAAAAGAAAAAAGAGAAAATAAAAGTTTTTCTACTCTAGTGGTTTTTGTACTTAATAATCAGGAGTCTTCATCTATAAATGTTGACTTTCGTATAAAACAGTACTTGAATTAAGAGTATGCAAAGTAATTTGAATATGTGAAGTGTTGAGTAACTGGAGATTTTCATCTAAAATTATCGATCGCCACGTCAAAAGACACTTTCACAATTTGAGTAATATTTAGCTATGCTATATGAATAAACTCTTTTTTAAATTTGAATAAGACCATAATCATATGTTTAGGAAGCAATTGTATTGATCATAGGAATCGCTTGCTTGTGAAATTGGGTAAGGATGAGAAATTGAATTGAACTATTTATAACTAGAATATAATTAGCTTTCCTTTACTTGATATTATGAGTATTTGAGAATTAATGAATGATTGTATAATAGTTGTTTACCTTATTTTTGAGAAAATGAAGTTGAAATGTGCACATATGTTTATTTTCAAAATATTGGATCGTTGTTAGCTTGTATTTTTAATTGTTTGAAGACAATCAATGGTTCAATTGTGGGGGAGTTTGACAAGAGCATATTTTACGTGTTTTTAGTGTGTTTTATTAGTTACTTTTGATGAATTTTATTTAGTTTTATAGCTAATTTATTAGGATTTTAGTGAAAATGCACATTTTGTGGTTTAAGTGGTAAAAATTACATTTTTATGAATTTTAATAGTTAAACGTCATGTTTTTATTAGTTTAATGATTCAATCATCAAAAGAAATGAATTGAGAACATTTGTGGATGATTGTTGATGACTTAAAATGGTTTAAAGAAGATATGAAATGCAAAACATTCAAAGGAAGAAATGCAAGTAAAGACAGTTTTAATATCTTGAGATATTTTGACTATATCTTGAGTTACAAGCATCAAATTGAAGTGATTCTTATATCATTTTGAAGTAAGAGATAGATCTAAATTTGGTATAAAGATATCAAAAATCAGTTCAGTCGTTTTCCTTGTCAAAAAGTTGAAATACAGAAGTGCATGTGCATGATCGAAAGTTGAAATAGAACTCTGACCAGTTAATGGTATTTTGGTAATATCTCGGTTCACAGAGCACTAAATTTGATGATTCTTGCAGCATTGGAAAGGGTTACAACTTTCATGTTTCGCACAAGAGCTAGTTTAGTGTCGATCATTGAGAAAATATCAGTTGAAATGATGTCAAATTCACAGAAGTGAATACATTACTCTTGAATACATGACTTGAAGTCGCGTATTGTAGCCAGATTTTTTGCAACTTACTCTGCTTTCATACTACTTTCTACCTCTACTCCAGACAAGAATTTGGGCTGCACATGTTCAAGGAACCTTTTGAAAGAAAAAAGGAGCTCTATGTTTTGTCCAAAAACTACTTTTTGACTCTCTTAACAAGAGAAATGTAAGAATCATTAGAGGAGGGGAGAGTAGGACATTTATAAGGAGTTACCATAAGATTTTAGCATTAGAGTTTAGTGGTTAGTCTTGTTTTGTTCTCTCTAACTAGAACTTTTGTGAGAATAATTGGAGACTTCATTGTACAACTCATTTGTTGGAGAAATAGAAGATCATTGGGAGTTTCTTCACTAATCTTGGCTAAACTTTCTTTATCTATCTCTTACTTGTGATTCAATATGTGTTCATGTAATGAAGCAATGTTCTTTCTAGTGATATATTATATGAGTAGCTAAATTTCTAGATTTAGGTAGTAGATGAATCTTATGGCTACTTAATATGAAGTGAATATGATTTACACTTATTACACCTTATATTAACTTTTTATTTATGCATGCCTATCACTTATTTTGCTTGATCACCAATAGCAAGCTTATAGTTGTTATTATTCAATGAAAGTTGGTAATAATGATGGAACAACATAAATAAACTTGAGTAGTATTCTCATGAGAATAGAGATACACTTAAGTAGATTAACTTGCATTTCATGTAGGAAACAAGAGTAGATCTAGTTATTCATCATGAGAATAGGGAAAACTAGTTTATTTTAAGCCATTTTATCATGAGAATGAGATTTGGTAATATTAGAAATGAATCCCTAGTTAAACAAGAGTTGTAACAAGAGGTAAATTTATTTACTTGTATCTTTTATGTCATAAGTGAAACGTATATCTCTAGACTCAAGTATTTGGTGAATTTTCTCCATTGTTACCTTGCAAATATCTAGTTAAGACTAGTAGATAGTAGTAATTATGACATCTTTTGCTTAAATCGATCATTAGTCTAAATAATAGAGTAAGTAAGGACCTAGTACTTGCAAAGTTACTCTCTGTGGGATCGACCCGATATTTGCACTGAACTCTAATTTGACATGTATACTTGCAGTCAAAATGGATATATTTCGGAATTAAAGTTGTACTTATATCAAAAACCCGTCACTATCCCAAATTGATGGTGTTATTTATAGCATATGGGGTAGAAATTGATTTTAATTTTTTTTTGGGACAAAGGTGTACAAAATCATATGTTGTATGCTATGTTTTCAGACTCGGACCAGGAATCGAGTCGACAGAGTTGAGAGGTTAAGGGTCAATGGAATCGATAGAAGGTTGAATCGGATGGCGTCATAAATACGTCATATATATATTAATAATATATAAACAAAATAATATATAAAATTTATCATTAAATTGGTGGCTTACAACTTCATTTACAAATTTGATAAGTTTACATTTAGTCCAAAAGGATTCAATTTAAAAATTTTTTAAAATTATAGCTAAAAATGTGACTTGGAAAATATATTAGGTTATTCTACACTTTGTTAAAATAATGAAGGGCCAAAATGCATTTAACATAAGCTTTTAGGGTATTCATCAATGCTGACAAATATTAAACCTAATCCATCTTCTTCCTTATTCTTTGCGACCATCAATTCCTCTCTCTCTCTCTCAATCTTCATTTTTTCTTCTTCTTTTTCTACACTTGAACTCTATTTTTTTCCTTTCATCACACACAATAAACAAACATGATAACTTTCTCTTTTCTTCATTTTTTCCTTTTCCCCTCTCTCTCTTCTCTATTCTTTTTTCTATTTTTCCTATTTAATATGAAATCTTTCAAAAACTTAAAGAATTTGGAGAATGGAATTTTTCTCTTAATTTGGGTTCTTAATGAAACATTTCAGATTCAATAAAAAGAACAATTCACCTAAGCCATGAATTGATCTCATATTCAAGCAAAGAAGAAGGGATCTCCTCCTTTTCCTTCATGTTCTATAAATGACAGAGAGTTGAGAAGAAAAGATGTGTGTCCATGGCATAAATCATGCTACAATCTCCAAGTGAATTGCTTGACATTCACCATTTCATTTGGATTTTTCAGTTGTTGGAAAATTGCAGAGGCATGAAACTCTCTACATGGTCAAATTGTCAAAGGAAAAAAAAACACCATCAAGATAGAAAATTGAAAAATGAGAATACCGTTGAATCAAGAGTCACGGCCCTCACGGGCACTCTGTAGTGGATTTTGACTCCATTGATCGACACTTCCTTAAGACACATATTCTTTTCTTACATTTCCTTATTTTTATTAGTTTAATGATTCAATCATCAAAAGAAATGAATTGAGAACATTTGTGGATGATTGTTGATGACTTAAAATGGTTTAAAGAAGATATGAAATGCAAAACATTCAAAGGAAGAAATGCAAGTAAAGACAGTTTTAATATCTTGAGATATTTTGACTATATCTTGAGTTACAAGCATCAAATTGAAGTGATTCTTATATCATTTTGAAGTAAGAGATAGATCTAAATTTGGTATAAAGATATCAAAAACCAGTTCAGTCGTTTTCCTTGTCAAAAAGTTGAAATACAGAAGTGCATGTGCATGATCGAAAGTTGAAATAGAACTCTGACCAGTTAATGGTATTTTGGTAATATCTCGGTTCACAGAGCACTAAATTTGATGATTCTTGCAGCATTGGAAAGGGTTACAACTTTCATGTTTCGCACAAGAGCTAGTTTAGTGTCGATCATTGAGAAAATATCAGTTGAAATGATGTCAAATTCACAGAAGTGAATACATTACTCTTGAATACATGACTTGAAGTCGCGTATTGTAGCCAGATTTTTTGCAACTTACTCTGCTTTCATACTACTTTCTACCTCTACTCCAGACAAGAATTTGGGCTGCACATGTTCAAGGAACCTTTTGAAAGAAAAAAGGAGCTCTATGTTTTGTCCAAAAACTACTTTTTGACTCTCTTAACAAGAGAAATGTAAGAATCATTAGAGGAGGGGAGAGTAGGACATTTATAAGGAGTTACCATAAGATTTTAGCATTAGAGTTTAGTGGTTAGTCTTGTTTTGTTCTCTCTAACTAGAACTTTTGTGAGAATAATTGGAGACTTCATTGTACAACTCATTTGTTGGAGAAATAGAAGATCATTGGGAGTTTCTTCACTAATCTTGGCTAAACTTTCTTTATCTATCTCTTACTTGTGATTCAATATGTGTTCATGTAATGAAGCAATGTTCTTTCTAGTGATATATTATATGAGTAGCTAAATTTCTAGATTTAGGTAGTAGATGAATCTTATGGCTACTTAATATGAAGTGAATATGATTTACACTTATTACACCTTATATTAACTTTTTATTTATGCATGCCTATCACTTATTTTGCTTGATCACCAATAGCAAGCTTATAGTTGTTATTATTCAATGAAAGTTGGTAATAATGATGGAACAACATAAATAAACTTGAGTAGTATTCTCATGAGAATAGAGATACACTTAAGTAGATTAACTTGCATTTCATGTAGGAAACAAGAGTAGATCTAGTTATTCATCATGAGAATAGGGAAAACTAGTTTATTTTAAGCCATTTTATCATGAGAATGAGATTTGGTAATATTAGAAATGAATCCCTAGTTAAACAAGAGTTGTAACAAGAGGTAAATTTATTTACTTGTATCTTTTATGTCATAAGTGAAACGTATATCTCTAGACTCAAGTATTTGGTGAATTTTCTCCATTGTTACCTTGCAAATATCTAGTTAAGACTAGTAGATAGTAGTAATTATGACATCTTTTGCTTAAATCGATCATTAGTCTAAATAATAGAGTAAGTAAGGACCTAGTACTTGCAAAGTTACTCTCTGTGGGATCGACCCGATATTTGCACTGAACTCTAATTTGACATGTATACTTGCAGTCAAAATGGATATATTTCGGAATTAAAGTTGTACTTATATCAAAAACCCGTCACTATCCCAAATTGATGGTGTTATTTATAGCATATGGGGTAGAAATTGATTTTAATTTTTTTTTGGGACAAAGGTGTACAAAATCATATGTTGTATGCTATGTTTTCAGACTCGGACCAGGAATCGAGTCGACAGAGTTGAGAGGTTAAGGGTCAATGGAATCGATAGAAGGTTGAATCGGATGGCGTCATAAATACGTCATATATATATTAATAATATATAAACAAAATAATATATAAAATTTATCATTAAATTGGTGGCTTACAACTTCATTTACAAATTTGATAAGTTTACATTTAGTCCAAAAGGATTCAATTTAAAATTTTTTTAAAATTATAGCTAAAAATGTGACTTGGAAAATATATTAGGTTATTCTACACTTTGTTAAAATAATGAAGGGCCAAAATGCATTTAACATAAGCTTTTAGGGTATTCATCAATGCTGACAAATATTAAACCTAATCCATCTTCTTCCTTATTCTTTGCGACCATCAATTCCTCTCTCTCTCTCTCAATCTTCATTTTTTCTTCTTCTTTTTCTACACTTGAACTCTATTTTTTTCCTTTCATCACACACAATAAACAAACATGATAACTTTCTCTTTTCTTCATTTTTTCCTTTTCCCCTCTCTCTCTTCTCTATTCTTTTTTCTATTTTTCCTATTTAATATGAAATCTTTCAAAAACTTAAAGAATTTGGAGAATGGAATTTTTCTCTTAATTTGGGTTCTTAATGAAACATTTCAGATTCAATAAAAAGAACAATTCACCTAAGCCATGAATTGATCTCATATTCAAGCAAAGAAGAAGGGATCTCCTCCTTTTCCTTCATGTTCTATAAATGACAGAGAGTTGAGAAGAAAAGATGTGTGTCCATGGCATAAATCATGCTACAATCTCCAAGTGAATTGCTTGACATTCACCATTTCATTTGGATTTTTCAGTTGTTGGAAAATTGCAGAGGCATGAAACTCTCTACATGGTCAAATTGTCAAAGGAAAAAAAAACACCATCAAGATAGAAAATTGAAAAATGAGAATACCGTTGAATCAAGAGTCACGGCCCTCACGGGCACTCTGTAGTGGATTTTGACTCCATTGATCGACACTTCCTTAAGACACATATTCTTTTCTTACATTTCCTTATTTTTATTAGTTTAATGATTCAATCATCAAAAGAAATGAATTGAGAACATTTGTGGATGATTGTTGATGACTTAAAATGGTTTAAAGAAGATATGAAATGCAAAACATTCAAAGGAAGAAATGCAAGTAAAGACAGTTTTAATATCTTGAGATATTTTGACTATATCTTGAGTTACAAGCATCAAATTGAAGTGATTCTTATATCATTTTGAAGTAAGAGATAGATCTAAATTTGGTATAAAGATATCAAAAACCAGTTCAGTCGTTTTCCTTGTCAAAAAGTTGAAATACAGAAGTGCATGTGCATGATCGAAAGTTGAAATAGAACTCTGACCAGTTAATGGTATTTTGGTAATATCTCGGTTCACAGAGCACTAAATTTGATGATTCTTGCAGCATTGGAAAGGGTTACAACTTTCATGTTTCGCACAAGAGCTAGTTTAGTGTCGATCATTGAGAAAATATCAGTTGAAATGATGTCAAATTCACAGAAGTGAATACATTACTCTTGAATACATGACTTGAAGTCGCGTATTGTAGCCAGATTTTTTGCAACTTACTCTGCTTTCATACTACTTTCTACCTCTACTCCAGACAAGAATTTGGGCTGCACATGTTCAAGGAACCTTTTGAAAGAAAAAAGGAGCTCTATGTTTTGTCCAAAAACTACTTTTTGACTCTCTTAACAAGAGAAATGTAAGAATCATTAGAGGAGGGGAGAGTAGGACATTTATAAGGAGTTACCATAAGATTTTAGCATTAGAGTTTAGTGGTTAGTCTTGTTTTGTTCTCTCTAACTAGAACTTTTGTGAGAATAATTGGAGACTTCATTGTACAACTCATTTGTTGGAGAAATAGAAGATCATTGGGAGTTTCTTCACTAATCTTGGCTAAACTTTCTTTATCTATCTCTTACTTGTGATTCAATATGTGTTCATGTAATGAAGCAATGTTCTTTCTAGTGATATATTATATGAGTAGCTAAATTTCTAGATTTAGGTAGTAGATGAATCTTATGGCTACTTAATATGAAGTGAATATGATTTACACTTATTACACCTTATATTAACTTTTTATTTATGCATGCCTATCACTTATTTTGCTTGATCACCAATAGCAAGCTTATAGTTGTTATTATTCAATGAAAGTTGGTAATAATGATGGAACAACATAAATAAACTTGAGTAGTATTCTCATGAGAATAGAGATACACTTAAGTAGATTAACTTGCATTTCATGTAGGAAACAAGAGTAGATCTAGTTATTCATCATGAGAATAGGGAAAACTAGTTTATTTTAAGCCATTTTATCATGAGAATGAGATTTGGTAATATTAGAAATGAATCCCTAGTTAAACAAGAGTTGTAACAAGAGGTAAATTTATTTACTTGTATCTTTTATGTCATAAGTGAAACGTATATCTCTAGACTCAAGTATTTGGTGAATTTTCTCCATTGTTACCTTGCAAATATCTAGTTAAGACTAGTAGATAGTAGTAATTATGACATCTTTTGCTTAAATCGATCATTAGTCTAAATAATAGAGTAAGTAAGGACCTAGTACTTGCAAAGTTACTCTCTGTGGGATCGACCCGATATTTGCACTGAACTCTAATTTGACATGTATACTTGCAGTCAAAATGGATATATTTCGGAATTAAAGTTGTACTTATATCAAAAACCCGTCACTATCCCAAATTGATGGTGTTATTTATAGCATATGGGGTAGAAATTGATTTTAATTTTTTTTTGGGACAAAGGTGTACAAAATCATATGTTGTATGCTATGTTTTCAGACTCGGACCAGGAATCGAGTCGACAGAGTTGAGAGGTTAAGGGTCAATGGAATCGATAGAAGGTTGAATCGGATGGCGTCATAAATACGTCATATATATATTAATAATATATAAACAAAATAATATATAAAATTTATCATTAAATTGGTGGCTTACAACTTCATTTACAAATTTGATAAGTTTACATTTAGTCCAAAAGGATTCAATTTAAAATTTTTTTAAAATTATAGCTAAAAATGTGACTTGGAAAATATATTAGGTTATTCTACACTTTGTTAAAATAATGAAGGGCCAAAATGCATTTAACATAAGCTTTTAGGGTATTCATCAATGCTGACAAATATTAAACCTAATCCATCTTCTTCCTTATTCTTTGCGACCATCAATTCCTCTCTCTCTCTCTCAATCTTCATTTTTTCTTCTTCTTTTTCTACACTTGAACTCTATTTTTTTCCTTTCATCACACACAATAAACAAACATGATAACTTTCTCTTTTCTTCATTTTTTCCTTTTCCCCTCTCTCTCTTCTCTATTCTTTTTTCTATTTTTCCTATTTAATATGAAATCTTTCAAAAACTTAAAGAATTTGGAGAATGGAATTTTTCTCTTAATTTGGGTTCTTAATGAAACATTTCAGATTCAATAAAAAGAACAATTCACCTAAGCCATGAATTGATCTCATATTCAAGCAAAGAAGAAGGGATCTCCTCCTTTTCCTTCATGTTCTATAAATGACAGAGAGTTGAGAAGAAAAGATGTGTGTCCATGGCATAAATCATGCTACAATCTCCAAGTGAATTGCTTGACATTCACCATTTCATTTGGATTTTTCAGTTGTTGGAAAATTGCAGAGGCATGAAACTCTCTACATGGTCAAATTGTCAAAGGAAAAAAAAACACCATCAAGATAGAAAATTGAAAAATGAGAATACCGTTGAATCAAGAGTCACGGCCCTCACGGGCACTCTGTAGTGGATTTTGACTCCATTGATCGACACTTCCTTAAGACACATATTCTTTTCTTACATTTCCTTAGTGCCCCTAGTCCCCACCACCACCCGCTTTCCTCCATTTCTAAAACTTGGGTTCTAGCCAGTTTCGCCGATTTTCGATCAAATTAGGGTTTTGCCGAGTTTGACTGAATTTTTGACAACCGACTTTTAAGGAAGACTCAGACCAGATATTTGACTAATTCTCGATTCGATCATTGTTTCTGTTGGAACCCATGGTTGGACTGGAAATGCTGCATCTGCACCATGCGATTTTTGAAAACGAAAAATCATACAGAAATTTAAAGTTTATAGTGTACAAAAGTGAAAAAAAATTAATCCTAAGCATATTTGTTTCATTTGAAATATAACTTGAATTTGCTTGTATATTTTAACCTATTGCTAATTCCTTCGGTCCGTACTTGAAACTTAAACTTGAAGCTGATTCATTACCATTTTTCTAGTTGTCCATGTTGCAATTAATGCAACAACATTACATTAAATTAGTATGTGCAGTAAGATTCATTGCAGCTTTCCACAAGTTAGTATCTTTTTTATTTTCCACTAGTATATGAACTTGTAGGATGTACCTTTAAATGAGATTGCCTCTTTGTTTCAAAAAAAAAAAAAGAAAAGAAAAAAAGGGGGAGAGAGAGAGAGAGAGAGAGAAATTGCTTGTCTCTGAGCTCATGAAGTTGAAGATAACCCTTAAAGCCACTATCAAAAATTTAATAACATGGCATATTCACATTGAAGATTTGTAGCTGAGGTGCCAGACTAAGCGTAGCATTTCATAAGGGATTGTTGCCAGTTGAACTCATAATGTTACTTCAAATTTTGACCTGTAAACTTTTTTACGTGTGTTCCTTTAGTAATAGAAAAAACTTAACAAGACATAGATAAATTGAAATGAATTCTATGATAGAGATGGTTCCCAAGCAGACAAATAATTGATAATTGAAGAAATTACTATCCAGGTTCTTTTCATTATTTCACTCCTATTAATTGTCAAGATTTCACTCAGTCAAATAGGCACATACTAGCAGGTTATTGTAATCATATTGATTAGCATTACATTATGTCCAGTTATTAATTGTGTCAAATTCGAGATGAGAAATTAATAGATATTGTATCTAAGACAAAAAAAAAGAAAAAAAGAAAATGATGCTTTATGAAACTTTCTAATTGCATTGTTCTTGTTATTCCAAGGCATGCAACTCCAACCATAGAGCTAGGTAATTCAAAAACAAATTCTACGGCATCAAATAATTGTTAGTTTCAATACATACACATGAAAAACTTCTATTACATCACTAGGTACTTAATTATTATTAGTAAATAGTAAGTATAAAAGCAACAGGACAAATTAAAAGCATGATAACAGCTAACAGGCTTGGATCAACAAGCTTGGTTTGCACCGACATGGTGAAAAAACTACTCATAACCATAGAAAGTAGAAATGAATTTTGCCAAATTCTAGTTATATGTCTAACATTTCAAATGCAATCTTGCATGTTGATTTATGTGCATGTTGTACATACATGTACAACCAATCACTTTGACAGACACGAAGGTTCCATATCTTGCAGGTTAATAACTTGGGTAGAGTGTGGTATATTAGAATGAAGAGATAGAATTCAACTATGCATTTTATTGTAAGGACTTCAAAATGAATGAATATCGAAGCTAGGATATTGGCCTTTCCAATATCTGCATGATTAATTACCAGTCATGTGAAAAAATCCCAACTGATCTAGCCATTGGCAGTGCAAGCTATGCAAAGCCAATGACCAGCGACAACAATCCGAAGAAAATTCTCTAAGTCCTTTAATCTACATTGAAACCCGCAAAATGGTTATGAAGTTAGAGAAAGAACTTTTTGGAATACTCTATAATTTTTATTTCACTGATTGATCTTGTTTAACCTTCTCTCTTTTTTCCTTTTGTTGTTCCTTTTTCTGCAGAACAGGACATTTGGTTGAGTGTAGATACTTAGATCCTCTGTCAACTCGTGCGAGGTTGGGTAGGGTATGCATAAAATCAATCTTGATGAATCTAGTAATCCTGTGATATCTATATGCTGCATCAGATACAAGAGGACTTGTAGGAAGCACACCCTTTCATTAGATTATTCTGTCTCTGAGCTTATTAATTGAAGATGGCCCATATAGCCCCAAGCAGAGGCTGTCAAAAATTTAATAACAGGAATGGCCAAAGTTAATTTGGCAGCTTCAAGGCATGACTGTGAAAATGTGAAACCCGGCATATTTGCACTCAAGATTTGCAGTTTAGGTGCCAAACTACGTAGGATTTTATATAAATTGTTTCCAGTAGAAATCGTGATGTTACTTCATGGCCTGTGTACTTTTTACATATCTGCCTTCATTATGTCCTGTTGGTGTTTTCTTCAATTTCATGATGAGCAATTAACAGATATTGTAGCTAAGAAAACAAAATAGAAAAAGAAAAATTGACGCTTTATGGAACTTTCTAATTGCAATGTTCTTCTTAATCCAAGGCATGCAACTCCAAATACAGATGTAGTTTAAAATGAATAGGACTACTACAGACCAAAATGAAAGATGATAAGCAGCAAAGGAGGGAAGAAGGGTGATTGAATTATTTTGAGTATCAAAGCCATTTCAGCCAATTCTTTTCCTTTCAAGCCACAGGAGAAACATTTTTTGCAACTCATCCCTTGTAATGAAGAGCCTCATTGATGAACTTGTCAAAATTAATGTAAGATGATCCCCCTACTTCAGTTGCTTCGTCAGCTTTCTTCTTCCATTCTTTAGCTTTGAACCTCATTTTTTCCCCTTCCTCTCCCACAATCATTTTACGTATAAGTTCTGCAACTTCATCGCGCTTCACATCATGATTTATTTCCATTCCAATTCCCCATTTCTCACAAGAGTAATGACAATTAGTTTGCTGATCAGCAAAGAAAGGCCAACAGATGACAGGCACACCAGCACAAATAGTTTCCATCATAGAATTCCATCCACAGTGTGTCAAAAATGCGCCAACAGTTGAATGCTCCAATACTTTCTCCTGTGCACACTAGCTTGTTAAGAACCCTCTATCCTGAATCTCTTCCAGGAAATCTTCAGGCAGCATTGTTGATTCTCCTCCCTGCACTACATCAGGCCGCACAATCCACAAGAACTGTTGCCTGCTGTTGGCAAGTCCCCAAGCAAATTCTCTGAAATGATGGTCAGTCATGGTTGTTACACTTCCATAATTAACATAAACAACTGAGTTTGGTGCTCTTTGATCTAGCCACTCGAAAACTTTCGAGTCAGGCTTCCATAAACTTGAATTCAGGGAATTGACTTGGCTTTTGGAAACAATGTGCCTGGCTAATAACTGTAGAGGGCCTATAGTATAAATATTTGGAAAATTGAACTTCGAAATGACTGCCTCCAATGCTTCTGTTTCAAATTCATCGAAGGCATTGAAGATTATTGATGAAGCTTTCAGACAACTCTGTGCTTCCTCTCCCATGAAATCAAACATAATGTCATTGGGATCTGTTGTTCTTAAAAAGCTTGGAAGGTCCCTGAATTTTACATTGCTCATGCCACAAATCCAATCAACAGGCTTATCAAGAGTACCATCTGTAAGGTAATCGTCATCTGGATAGAAAAATGAAAAAAGGTTTTTCAAGATTGAGGAACAACTATGAAGATTGTCAAGCAATCAAAATCAAAATTCAGACATTTGAACAACCATCCTTATCAAGTTTTATTCCTTTTAGTATCTGTGTTTCAGAAAATTCATATAGGATTATCTACCAAGGTTGTTGACACGTTAATCAAAATGGTAAAAGAAAGAAGAAAAATTAGAAAGACTGCTTCTTTTGTTTACGACAGCTACTATGTATGATCAGTTTTGCTATCAACAACTTATCACTGTACATGTATACTTGCTCATGTGGAAGCCCATCTCAATAGATCCAATTGAAGGAGTTACTTAACATATTGCAATCCTATTTTTCTTTTTGTGATAATTTCAGAAACCTTCTTTAAACTTTTTCGTAATATTACTTAGGATTAGTGGTGGAGTCAGGACTTATAATCATTGGGGCCCGTACTATATTCCTAAATTGATATTATTGTTATGTGAAAAAAAGTAGTTTACATTAAGATTGTATTTTATCTTGAATTTTCAAGTTTTAAGCTTCTAACATTATTTCTTTTCCATATCATTCAATTTTGTACGTTAATAGCTTCAAAACAATTTCACCGACAGAGAGATATCTAGAAGAAAATACTAATATTTTGTAGGGGGTAATGTTTGGGGAGATTGGGATTTTTCAAGGGCAATGTAAAGCAAAAATTGTATTTTCCAAAATTTAGGGGTTACAATTATAATAAAAAAACTAAAAAACTTTCAAACCTTTCAAGCCTACTATTTAATTTTTACAAAATTGAGTGACGACGTTGCCCATCCTTCATTACAGGGTGGCTCTGTCATTGCTTATCATCCATGAGATTTTCAAAATATTCCTTATCTCATCAGTTTGATATGACTAGATATTTCATTAAATGCCATCAACTCACTTGCACTATTAATAACTACTGTTTTACAAAAAAAAAAATCCAAAAGGAAGAAAAAAATTTTAATCAAAAAAAATTATGGACAAAAGATAACCAAATTGACATTCCAAATTGGTTTGTATTTCTCTGTGTGTCCAACTGGTACTTGAGTTTAGTCTATAGTTGGTCACTTGAAGAATTTTAGTAAATAAGTAACACCTTGGAGAATTTTATCAGTCGAATTTGTAGAAAGCAAGCAAATTTTTTTTTAGAAAGTGCGTTCTAATAAATGATGTTATGTAAGTTGCATTTAAAAGTAAATTAATATTTTCATACGTTTGGTATATGCATGTAACCTCCACTTATAAAAAAAATTATTGAAAATATTAGTTTAAGAATTGTTTTGTAACCAAATATTTATAAACATTCTATGTTGTTTCTTGTTTTTTTTTTTTTTTTTTTTTTGGGAAGGGGGTGAGAGGGGTCAAAACCTACTACTTATTTTGTTTTTACATTTATAAGCTCTCATATTTTTACATTTACCTTCTAGCCTTATTTTAATTTTTATTTCTATTGTAAGCTTCATAATTAATAGGATAAATAAAGGTAAGAGTGAAGCTAAAATATCATTTCTCTTGTGATATGCAGTTTTTTAATGTTGATTTCTCCCAAGAAGGCTAATACGTTATAAAAAATTTTAATTCAAGAAAGGTAGGTGAGAATGTGAGATACCTCTATCGTTTGAAAAAGAAAGGTAGGTGAGATATTGAAAATCCTGGCCGTGACTTGCTAGCCTCCTCGTCTCTCCTTTTCTATTGCAAGATTTGGAGTCTCTTAATAAAATAAAATTAGGGAAAAATGCACTTTTCATCCTCAAAGTTTGGGTCGTTGACCATTTTCATCCTCAAAGTTTCACTCAAAACACATTTCATCCTCAAAGTAACGTAATTTTGGCCAATTAAGGACAATTGACGGGAATTGGCAAATTTATCGTTAAAACCAACCGTAAACCCAACAAAAATGGGTAAAACCGAAGGACCAAAATTAGTTAGCTAAATTAAAGCTCTACTATTAAAGCTTGGAACATCACATGGTCCATCAACCTGAAAAACCCATGGTTTGATAACCAAGTCATTTATTAACCGATCCCGTTCCCCACCAATAGCTGCGTGTGAATTTCACAGATAAACCACGCACCTCAGAATCATTCCACAGTCTTTCTCAGCTCAATTTCAATTTTCAGCAAAGAAGAGAAATCGAAAAACTACACATTTCATTGTTATCCTGTCCATCTGAGATAGCAATAAAACCCAAAAAATGGGGCTGGGTTTACTCGCCTCCCGGACTCTCCTGCGATTCGGAAAACTCCAGCCAGGAAACTTCACTCCTCTTCTCCGCCGCTCCATCATCTCCACTAGTGAGCTCCAAAATGCTGAAGCAGCCCAAGCCCAGCCCGATTCTCCCCCCCAGATCTTCCCAAGAGAACTCCCGTCGGCGGGGCCCGAGTCCACTTCCCCAACCCGGAAGACGCTACCGAAGTCTTCATAGATGGATATCCAGTTAAAATCCCTAAGGGTATGACGGTCCTTCAAGCCTGCGAGATCGCCAGCGTCGACATTCCTCGTTTTTGCTACCATAGCCGCCTCTCTATTGCCGGAAATTGCCGTATGTGCCTCGTTGAAGTTGAAAAGTCCGCCAAGCCTATCGCCTCTTGCGCTATGCTGGCTCTCCTGGTAAACTAAACTAGTTGATAATTGAATTAATTTTTTGTTGACTTTATTGCTAAAATGGATTTATTACGAACAAAAAATTTAGATTTTTTGCTACTTAATATGAGAAAAATGTGGACTTTAGGGTTTAATGTTAATGTGTGAGGATTGGTGCTTTATAATTTAAGAAAAGAAAAAGAAAAAATTGTTTGCTTACGTTGAGCTTGAGCTGGATGTTGCATTCTTTGAGAAACTAATTGCTTAATTTTGAGGCATGGATGATTCTGTTATGGAGAGTTATACTTTTTAGCTGTGATTAAATTTTCTTCGGCAGTTGCCAAGGACAAAGGAGAGGGGGAAAAAACATTTTGTTTGGTTGCCTGTTGGTTGTGTATTGATTTTGATGATCCGTTAGATTGCCCGATTTGTGATCAAGGTGGGGAATGTGGCCCCATTTGGTTTTATCCATTTTTTGTTGGGTTTACAGTTGGTTCTAACGATAAATTTGCCAATTCCCGTCAATTGTCCTTAATTGGCCAAAATTACGTAACTTTGAGGATGAAATGTGTTTTGAGTGAAACTTTGAGGATGAAAATGGTCAACAACCCAAATTTTGAGGATGAAAAGTGCATTTTTCCCATAAAATTAAACAGAACCCTTCATCATGTAAAAGCATCGCCCTGTCACACGCCCAGACAAAATTTTCTCCTCGAAACTCGAAAATATGCTCCATTCCCATCAGTCCCCAGTCCTTGGTCCGACCCAAACTTCTATAAGGGTTTGTTTGGATAGTGTATTATTTGAAATATTATTTGGAATAATTAATGTAGCATTTTTTGTGATGTGATGTATGTGAGATAAAAAGGTGATTGGGAATATAAAAAGGTAGGTTGGGAAATGTGTTTGTGATGCAAGCGAAATATTATTTGAAATAATTTTGATATCCAAATACTACCATTAATGTTTTCTAATATGTCCAAGCAACAGCACATATTAGCCAAGTAAGTATTACGTATGTGCCACTGGCCACCCGCTGGAGGTCAGGGGTTCAATCCTGTCTTCCTCAAATTTGCCACAATATGTGGCTGGTCTTAGTTGACCATCTTCCCTTACCCCTTCCTCCTAGATTAGTCTAGATTAGATTATAGGACATCTATCGTTGCGAAAAAAAAAGTATTACATATGTTAGTTTTGTATGTATCTTAAAAATGTAGATGTTATTTAATGAAATGGTAAAATAAAATTTTATAACATAACTAATGCATATTTGGACCAAAAAAAAAAGAAATTAATGCATATAACATTAACAGAATTTTTCTAACAGATGCAACCGGTCAGTACACCTAGAATATATTTAAATTATACCTAATGTATTAGGTGAATGCACATATTTATATTTATTGTATCCCTATAGTTGACTATTATTTTCAAATTAACTTGCAAGAAATAAACACCACCTCTTTTATCGACTATTCACTCATTGACCAAACACATGTTAACAAGTTTAGTCGGATTTGAGTCCTAATATGATAAAAATAACAATATTCCTACTCGATCAATTATTTTTTTTGTAAGTATATTCGATCAATTTTATTAGAATGTTTAAGCGGATAATTCGGGGCTGAATTTGGGTAATCAAAATTAAACATCTTCAAACCCAAGTCAAAACGGATCACATCCGGGTCAAGACTTGAGCCATGGTCACCTTACTTTTCAACACTCTCATAATTTCTAAGACAGTGCAAAAATAAAAATAATACGATAAAAGGAAGAGATCCTAAATTTGCTTAGCCATACCAATTACCAATTAAGTTGGGACGTCGAAGACAGTGACACAACAGGTCTCATAAACAAGAGAAAAAGACATGGTAAAGAAAGAAGTTTATAGAACTTACTTTTGAATGGAAAAATCCCTCTCCTGATGAGCTCTCTGTAGTGCAAATATCCAATGAAAGAGCAAGCAGAAGCAGTCCAGAATTGAACTTCAGGGATGCCCAAATCTTCAGCAGCTTTGATAGCGAAGCTCATGATACCATCAGAAATGACGCAGCTAACAGGAGGCACTTCAGAAGACGAGTTCAGCTTAATCAACAGCTCCTTAAAAGGAACCAAACAATTTTTTCTGACAGAATCACAGAGCTGAGGCACCTCTTGAGTGGCATCTTTATCTGACGGTGGCATCCCATCAGGGATAGTCTCAAACCTGAAATCATCGAACCCTTTAACTGACTCTGGCCCTTTCGATCGGATCAAACGTTTGTGATTAAATTCAGTGTTGACCAAGGTTATATGGAACCCTTTTGCGTGCAAAAGCTTGGCAAGTCTCATTAATGGGGTAACATGGCCTTGAGCTGGAAATGGAACCAAGACTGCATGGGGTTTTTCTGTGGTTTCTACAGAATCCATTTCCTGCGTATAGGCCTGTCAACGGGTCGGGTCTAGACCCGGATCCGGACCGGATCCGTGAAATTATTGCGGGTATGGGTAGGGATTTAATTCCGTTTCCCGGATCCGGATCCGGATCCGTTTTGTCAAACAAAAAAACGGGTCGGATACGGAATATAGTATTCCGACCCGTATTAGACCCGGATCCGGATATAAATGAATTAATAATTTAAAAAATATATATTTATCAATATAATTTGATTAGGGTGATGTATTTTAATAAAGTTAATTTTGATTTCTTTTCTTATTTGATTTTTTCTTTGCATTAGTTAGAAATTAGTTTACAAATATATTTTTTTCTCATTTTTATTAGAAATTATAAAATTTGGTAAATTTGTTCGGGTAGACCCGGATCCGGATCCGGGACCCGTCGGATCCGGATCCGGAACATAGAATAAAAGACCCGTCGGGTAAACGGGTCGGATCCGGATCCGGCATAGTAATTCGGGTCCGGGTCCGGAATAATGAATTCCGGCCCGGACCCGGCCCGTTGACAGCCCTACCTGCGTAGATGAAAGTTAATAGACGGGAGCAGAATGTACTAGTCCCAAAATGATGGTGCCATTTATAGCAGCATAGGGGGCAGAAATTGATTTTTCTTTTTTTTTTTGAGGCACAAAGATATACAAAATCATATGTTGTATGTAATATGCACCATTTCTTTATCACAATGAACCAGATGCACAAAGCGACAAAATATAAATAGAAAACATCCTTTCATAGGTCCCATGCATCCCATTGAATCAAGTAATCATACATTTTTAAAAGGGTTAATTACCCCTTGAATGTAGGAATTATTTGTATGTTTTCCTTGAATAAAAAACGATAGGCACCACTTGTTACCTTTTGAAAAGGATTCCTTCAAATAATTCTTTTCAATGGAATAGCTGAAAGGACAAAATACCCCTTCATAATTTCATTTTGCACCCTTTAATTATACTTTATTTTTTACTTTGATCCATGAACTTTAGTTTGAAACACGTTGCTCTTAAATTCTTAATCTCATCTCATTTTAATCCAATAAACAATGGAACAGGCAAAAACTAATGGATCAGTTACTACTGTCAATTACCTTACGAATAAAATTAGAATATTTTGTTAATGAAGGGTGGCAACTATTTCGGCAGTTTTGTATATTTTGTTAACGATTGGACTAAATTAGGACAAGTTTAAAACTTTAGGGACCAAAATATACTAAACTTTAGTTCATGGATCAAAGTGAGAATTTTTGTATATTTCAAGGGAATAAAGATGCAATCAGCCTTAAGTTTTCCTAACTAATATACCACTTTGACAACAAAATCTATTTCATTGTTTCTGTTGGAACCCATGGTTAGACTGGAAATGCTGCATCTGCGCCTTGTGATTTTTGAAAAGAAAAATCATACAGAAATTTAAAGGTTATAGTGTACGAAAGTGAAAAAAAAATTAATCCTAAGCATATTTGTTTCATTTGAAATATAACTTGAATTTGCTTGTATATTTTAACCTATTACTAATTCCTTCAGTCCGTACTTGAAACTCAAACTTGAAGCTGATTCATTGCCATTTTTCTAGATGTCCATGTTGCAATTAATGCAACAAGGTTACATTAAATTAGTATGTGCAGTAAGATTCATTGCAGCTTTTCACAATTTAGTATCTTTTTTATTTTCCACTAGTATATGAACTTGTAGGACGTACCCTTAAATCAGATTGCCTCTTTGTTTAAAAAAAAAAAAAAAAGGAGAGAGAGAGATAAGAGATTGCCTCCGTCTCTGTGAAGTTGAAGACAAAGCCACAATCAGGGCTGTCAAAAATTTAATAACATGGCATATTCACATTGAAGATTTGCGGCTGAGGTGCCAAACTAAGCGTGGCATTTCACAAGGATTGTTGCCAGTTGAAATCATGACGTTAGTTCAAATCTTGACCTGTCAACTTTTTTACGTGTCTTCCTTTGCTAATAGAAAAAACTTAACAAGACGTAGATGAATTGAAATGAATTCTATGATAGAGATGGTTCCCAAACAGACAAGTAATTGATAATTTAAGCAATTACTATTCAGGTTCTTTTCATTGTTCCACTCACATTAATTCTCAAGATTCCACTCAATCAAATAGGCACATACTCGCAGGTTATCCTAATCATATTGATTAGGATTATACATTATGTCCTGTTATTAGTTGTGTCAAATTCGAGATAATAGATATTTTATCTAAGACAAAAAAAAAAAGAAGAAAGTGATGCTTTATGAACTTTCTAATTGCATTGTTCTTTTTATTCCAAGGCATGCAAGCAACTCCAACCATAGAGCTTAGATAATTCAAAACAAAAATGACTAATATAATCCATTTTTCTTTTAAGCCACAGGAGAAACATTTTGTGCGGCGCATCCGTTGTAATGAAGAGCCTCAATGATAAACTTGTCAAAGTTAATGTAAGATGACCCCCCAACTTCAGTAGCTTCCTCAGCTTTCTTCTTCCATTCTTTAGCCTTAAACCTCATTTCCCCCCCTTCCTCTCCTATAATCATTTTGCGTACAAGTTCTGCAACTTCGTTCCGCTTCACATCATGATTTATTTCCATCCCAATTCCCCATTTCTTGCAAGAGTAATGACAGTTAGTCTGCTGATCGGCGAAGAAAGGCCAGCAGATGAGAGGCACACCAGCAGAAATACTTTCTAATGTAGAATTCCATCCACAGTGAGTCAAAAATGCACCAACAGCTGGATGCTCCAACACTTTGTCCTGTGCACACCAGCTCGTTAACAACCCTCTGTCCTGAATCTCTTCCAGGAAATCTTCAGGCAACATTGCTGATTCTCCTCCCTGAACGACATCAGGCCGAACAATCCACAAAAACTGTTGCTGGCTATTTGCAAGTCCCCAAGCAAATTCTTTGAAGTGATGGTCAGTCATGGTTGTTATACTTCCATAATTAACATAAAAAACTGAGTTTGGTGCTCTTTGATCTAGCCACTCGAAAACTTTCGAGTCAGGCTTCCATAAACTTGAATTCAGGGAATTGACTTGGCTTTCGGTAACAATGTGCCTGGCTAATATATGTAGAGGGCCTATTGTGTAAATATTTGGGAAATCAAACTTGGAAATGACTGCTTCTAAAGCTTCCCTTTCAAGTTCATCGAAGGTATTGAAGATTATCGCTGGAGCTTTTAGACAACTCTGTGCCGCCTCTCCAAGGAAATCAAACATAATATCGTTGGGATCAGTTGTTCTGAAAAAGCTTGGAAGGTCCCTGAATTTTATGTTGCTCATGCCACAAATCCAATCAACTGGCTTATCAAGAGTACCATCTGTGAGGTAATCGTCATCTGGACAAAGAGAAAAAAAAGGGTCTTTCAAGTTCGATGAATAATTATATCAAGACTAACAAGGAAGGAACTTCATAATTTGGACATGTGAATCCAATTTTTAATTTTTTTTTAAGTTTCAATAACTACTAATAGAGTAATAACAGAAATAACAGTTATATCAGAAAAAAGATTGTAATCGTTTCTTACATATATACCTACATACATACATATACTACTCCATTAGTAGCCATTGGAACTGAAGAAAAAAATAGTGTTATATAACTTTATAAAGGATACATAGCTAGGAAGCCATTTAGAAGGTAAGACAGGAAGTGGAATAGAATATTCTCATTACATATTTGAAGCCAATAAATGGGTATAAAACCAATCGCTTCGGGGTGAACACTCGGTCTGGACGGCCAAAACGTCGGAAATGGTCCAGCAATAACGTGGGAAGTGGTCCAGATACATGTCGATTTCATATTTTAAGCAGGTATGCATGTTTCATCATTCTCATGATCAAGAAATTACAAGCTATAAACGAGATGATTAAAAAACAGGTTTAATCATACCAATTAAGTTGAGATTGAACGTTAAAGACAATAACAATACAGTCCAGAGACAACAGAACAAACAAAGAAGAAGTTTATAGTATGTACTTTTGAATGGAAAAATTCCTCTCCTGATAAGCTCTCTATAGTGCAAGTATCCAATGAAAGAACAAGCAGAAGCCGTCCAAAATTGAACTTCAGGGATGCCCAAATCTTCAGCAGCTTTGATAGCGAAGCTCATGATACCATCAGAAATGACGCAGCTAACAGGAGGCACTTCAGAAGACGAGTTCAGCTTAATCAACAGCTCCTTAAAAGGAACCAAACAATTTTTTCTGACAGAATCACAGAGCTGAGGCACCTCTTGAGTGGCATCTTTATCTGACGGTGGCATCCCATCAGGGATAGTCTCAAACCTGAAATCATCGAACCCTTTAACTGACTCTGGCCCTTTCGATCGGATCAAACGTTTGTGGTTAAATTCAGTGTTGAGCAAGGTTATATGGAACCCTTTTGCATGCAAAAGCTTAGCAAGTCTCATCAATGGGGTAACATGGCCTTGAGCTGGAAATGGAAGCAAGACCGCATGAGGTTTTTCTGTGGTTCTTGTGGTTTCCAGAGAAACCATTTTCTATGCAAACGAAAGTTGAAGGCGAAGTATTATGCATAAGTCCCTAATTGGTGGTGCCATTTATGGGATTTGGGGCAGAAATTGATTCGGACCATACACAAAGGTCTACACAAGTCATACACTATACTACAAAATATAGTACCAAACATATGTTTCATGGGTCACACACGTCCAATGCCAATCAAAGTGAAAATGTATAGGAATCTTTCATTTTGTAACTGCAAGCATTTTTTATATTATTTATTAATGATGAAATGCAATGCAATTTGTCCATTTATTAGAGAAGTGTAATTTTGGTATCAATAAGACTGAAAACAAGTCTCAACGAGTTGGATAGAGGTATGTTCAGGATTGATTTGAAAATTAAAAGGGATGTTTGAACTTAGTTTGTGTTTGATAATTTTTTGAAAGAAATTGATCGAGTTTGGTTTGAAAATTCAGACATATGTTCATGAAAAACTTGACTTGTCAAAATATCGAGTTCAATTACATACCATCAAAGTTTGCTTGACTTGAAATTTCATTTTGTATTATATGGAGATTTTCACCCGAATTTGTTGCCTTTTTTCCCGTTAAATTTTGCTCTATGATATTCAAGAAATCTATTACGATGAATTAGGGATGCAATTAAAGTCAATTATGCCTATCCAAGAAAACTATTACAATGAATTATGGATGTAATCAAAATCAATTATACCTATTCAAGAGACGAGCATTATATGCTTGCTATTTTATAAGATAAGCAATATACGAAAAGGAAAGAAGTGGAGTTAAGAAGGAAAACTTTAGATGTATATTTATGAAATTTACTTGCCTTATATATTTCTAAACATATCGAGCTAGACAACGTGAAAATCGTGATTGTTCATATTTTCGAGATTGAAATTATGTTCAAATTTGGATTAAAACCTAAACAAACAAACTTGAACGGGTTTGGTTCGACCGAGTTCAAATCAAGTACCAAACTATTTAGTTCAATTTACGGCCCTAAACATCACACAGACTAATCTCATTTTCTGCTTACACCACTAAAATTTATTTTGTTATTATTTATAAAAAAAATTTGTTCTTCTTTTTTGGATTTAATTCACTATAACTCAAGGGAATGTTTTTCACTATAACTCAAGGGAATGATTGTTTGTGATGACTATTGTCTAATTTTTATGTTTTATATGTAATTTACATTTAACTTTTATGGAATTCATTAAATTCTAATTCAACACTACTGATTGGTTGGATTTCGTTTAAAGCCCGCAGATTTAAATTCTAATTCTCTTGTACAGCTTTCCCCAATCAGTTATCCCTTTTTCTTCCCTCTATAGCTTGGAAACAATCATTTAGCTTTTCTTTTCCAGTACAATGTTTTCAATTATTTCAGCTTCAAGTTTGTCCAGATTGTGCTAAAGTAGACATTCATGGTCCCACTCATCAGTACACAACTTTAAGATATTTTCATCAGTATACTGTATACCAACTTGCTCACAAGCTGAGCACATTCTAAATTTGTTTCTGGAAGATGAATTCGTAGGCCAAATTCTTCAGATCCATCTCAAATCCAAAAATTCAATTTGTTTCTGTTGTTTTGGGCTGAATAGAGAATATATGCAAGTAGGGACAAAATTTTAGCATAGAAATATATATATATAATTTTTATTACAAAAAAATTTTAAAATTAATAATTTAATATATTATAGAAATGAGATATGTTTTAAAATTATTATAATCCAAATAGACCCCGCTGCTTGTTTCACAGCTTATGCCTTCCCCGTGTAGTCACCCACTCCTTTAGAAATGTCCACGTCCATTAGAAACGTCAAACACGCGTAGAAAAGGGCCACGTTTTCATCCATTATTGACGTACACGGGACACGGTATACCGCCTTTTGCTTCGCTCTTTTTTTTTTTTTTTCCTGATGCAGTGGATGTTCGAGATTCGACGCGTTATATTTCGGGTTCGACTATTTTCACTGTACTTGTGGCCCGTCATTTTTTTTTTTTTTTCTGATGCAGTGAATTTTCGAGATTCGTCGGATTATATTTCGGACTCGACTATTTTCACTGTACTTGTGCCCCGTCTCCAAGAGACACAAGACGATAGCAGGATTAGAATCGCGACCACACGTTACCAGGATCTAAGGCCCAGGCAAACCCGGGGGCTTATACCGCCTTTGGTTTGCGTCCTTTATTTATTTGTCAAAGCCCTCACACCTTTTCCCACTTCATCATCTTCTCCACAGAAAATAGAAAAAAATTTTCCTTCCCGTTTGCTCTTCCCCCCTCCTCTTGGCCGGCGCCTATCTTGTTTCAGAAGAGGCCAGACTATTTCTTCATACAGTCTTCCTTCATACTTTCGTGTAAATAACAGTGCTGGTCGAAAGGGGCAAAACTAGACAACTCACCTCGGTGTTCTGAGTTACTTACGAAGATTTGTCTTCTCGAGGCAGGAGCAAATCCTTTCCTTCAGTATGCCTCCTGATTTTGAAGATGTCATGGACAAATGTAGACAAATCCCCAGAAGACTGTGCAGATATCCCCAAAAGTTGTTGGCACGGATTGAATCAACATTCAAGGATCATGAGTCATCTGTGGTGAAATACTCACTTCCGCTGCTTCGTTTTCAGATTGAGATGTACAAGGGAGAGTTCTTTCTGAAGAGGCTATTACGTCTGAAGAGCAGGAATGATGAAAGGCTTATGGCTCATCAGAAAGATCAAATTAAACTTTTCGTTCAGAAGTTCGAGTGTATCGCACTAATTCTCTCAGATGAAAGAATTAAGGACAGAGAGGACGTATTAGGAGCAATTGGAGAATTTTTTCACAGGCTGCCATATTTGCCTTTCTTCCTCAACGAACAAGATGAAATGACCAACCCTTCATTTCCTGAGCTGTTAGATAAGGAGACACATTTGATCAAGGCAAAGCTCATGGATCTTATTCCTAAATTTCCAAAGTTTAATTTCCCAAAAACTTCCAGACTGAAGTCTCTTGATTTTCTTGGGAGGAAGCTCAGGGAGCTGCTGAAATATAATTCTGCATCAACTGCATTGGCGAAGCTCCACACGGAAGAGATACAAATACACCTCCAGAATGTTTCACAGTTGGACATTGAGGAGCATCCAAAGATAGAAGATCTCGTTGACCGATTCACTGAGTTGGCATATGAGGCGGAGTACATAATTGATTCAATAGAGGATGATGCTCAATGGCAGCATTTCGTCTGGTTGGACAATGTGCTGGATGAGTTAAGACTTCTTAGCGAGAAGGCCGGAGGAATTCATTTGACAACCCCTGATATGGAAGTCCAAGATTCCAAGAGTGTCACCCAGGTTTCAGTTGACAAGTTATCAACAAAAAATACATCAGCAATTGACGAAATTGTGGTGGATCTCAGTAACAGAGAAAATGAAATTCTCAACCAGCTGACTAGAGGACCCTCAAAGCTGGATATTGTTTTTGTTGCTGGAATGCCTGGTTTAGGCAAGACAACGTTGGCGAGGAAGGTGTACAGCAGTCTTAAAGTCATGCGTCACTTTCATCTTCGTGCATGGTGCTCTGTTTCCCAAGAATATGAGAAAAGGAGATTGTTGCTCGAAATTCTAACAGGGATTCATGGGCTTACAGAAGAGATTCGCCAAATGAGGGATGAAGATCTCCAAGATAAATTGCGTAAGTTGTTACTGAAAAACAAGTATCTGGTAGTTATGGATGACGTTTGGGGTATTGGAGCTTGGAATGACTTGAAAAACTCATTCCCAGATAATGCAAATGGAAGTAGAATTCTGTTCACCAGTCGCCTCCACAAAGTGGCCTCGGAAATTAAACCAGACAGTCCTCCTCTTTCTCTTAGTCTTTTTTCTCGGGAGGAAAGTTGGCAGTTGTTAGAAAAGAAGGTATTCAAGGAAGAATGTTGCCCCAATGAGCTGGTGGGAGTCGGAAAGGACATTGCTTACCACTGTCAAGGATTGCCTCTTGCTGTTGTTGCGGCTGCTGGTATACTGAAAACGACAGAAAAAAGCCAAAATTCGTGGAAAACAATCGCAGATAACTTGAGCTCACAAATAATTGATAATCCCGAAGCTCGGTGCAAAGAAGTCTTAAATCTCAGCTACAAACATTTGCCGGAGTATCTTAAATCATGCTTTCTATATTTGGGAGTTCTTAATGAAGATAGAGATGTTCTTGTCAGCAAGCTGATACGGTTTTGGATCGCAGAAGGTTTCATACCAGAAACTAATAAGGGCTCTGAAGATGTGGCCGAGGCTTTCTTGATGGATCTAATTGACAGAAGCTTGGTGATAATCTCCAAAAGAAGATCCAACGGCAAAGTTAGAGCATGTCGCCTCCACGATCTTGTCCTTGATTTCTGTAAGTCTCAAACCGAGGATGAGAACTTCTTTCAGCTGATAACCAGGTCGGATAATCCATATGCTTCTTTTCCTAATACAGATTATGGTTTCGAATTTGATTTTTACCATCATTCATCTCCCGTGTCATTTGCATCCTATCGGTTGGCTATATCTTTGAAGAGAAGCCACTTTATTGAATCAAAACCTTCTGGCTTGGCCACCCGTTCCTTGGTTTTCTTTGCTTCTACAGATTCAGAACCTAAACGCCCTTATGACATCTCATTCATTTGGCACAACTTCAAATTGCTTAGAGTCTTGGATTTTGAATGCTTCAATTTGGGTATTTCATTTCCCGTAGAAATTGAAATTCTGGTACAATTGAGATATTTAGCAGTTGGAGGCTATTTGAGGTCCATTCCGCAGTCGATAGCCAACCTCAGGAAACTGAAAACTCTTATTGTGAAGGGATTAAGTGGTAAGATCACCTTACCAAATACTATCTGGCGCATCACAAGTTTAAGGCATCTTCATGTGAGTGTCCACGTTGATTTCGATTCAGATGCTGAAGAGCTTGGTGATTGCTCCGTATTAGAAAATTTGATCAGTTTTTCCTGCCCATCTTTTTCTTGTGGTGAGGATGCAGAAAGGATAATAAGGAGGCTTCCAAACCTTCGCAAATTGAGTTGCATATTCTATGAATCACCAGATTCTTCCACGAACTGCAATCAGTTTCCGAGATTGAAATGTCTCACTCACTTGGAGTCACTCAGGATATTCTACTATGGAAGCCCTCTTAACAATGGCGAGTTCAACCTCCCTTTGAATCTAAAGAAATTGACTTTATGGAACTTTCGCCTTCCATGGACTCATATCTCCACAATTGGGAGACTACCAAACCTGGAAGTTCTCAAGTTACTTTCTGGTGCCTTTGTGGGGAAAATATGGGACGTGGAAGAAGAGTTTCAGAATCTCAAGTTCCTGAGCTTAGACAATTTGAACATTGCTCAATGGAATGCCTCTTGTTATGATTTTCCCAAGCTTGAAAGACTCATCTTACAAAATTGCAAAGACCTTGAAGAGATTCCTGCAGAGTTTGCAGACATATACACATTGGAGATGATTGAAGTACATTGGTGCAGTGAATCGGCGGAAAAATCAGCAATTAAGATTGGAAAAGAAACTGAAGGTATCGAAGTCCTTATCAGGAGTTCAAATTTGAATTCATGAGCACAATTTGGATCACGTTAGTTGTACTTCCAGCAACTTGTAAGTCTATTTAATGATTTCCAGCTTTTCATACAATTGCTCCATTCATTTTTGAGATGACACCTCTTGTATTTCTATTTGCTTCAAGACATATAGCTAGTCGAAAACTACTTAATCTGCTGTTTCATAAATTGCAAAGCTCTGTAAAATCCGGGAAGGTGCATTTTCTGTCCTCTCGAAACTCATTGCGCGTTGTTGTCTTAATTCTAGTGCTAACTTGGATTTAAACTCGTTAGTACTGTTAATTGCTAATTTTGCAACGGACCACTCGTAGCTTCTTAAGCTAGGATTTTGATTTGGTAAATCATGTTTGAACTTGAACCTCTGAGCATTTTCTTTGCCTTAGATATTTTGGGGAATTGGTGCTCAAAGGAATGGAGGTTCAGGTCTATAACTTGAAGACTACTCAGCTGGAACTTTGGAGGGTCTCGTTCACCATAAGCAAGAAGTTGTTGCCAAGCTTTGCCTCTCATTGGAACCTTCTAATTTTGTATTCTAGATTATGTTTTTGAACTGATGTAGCAATCTGACCCTGATTGCTAACTAGCATTTTGCCATTGCCTCTAGTTATAGAGCTCTACCTACTTGTTATATCATACAGTGAGTATTTTATGTTGAATTCACAAAGAACTGATGAAGCAGGGAGCCACTAGATGCTTGTTTGATGAAATTGGAATGCAATTGCTTGTTATGGTCAAAGACCAACTTTCTTCACCCTTCATTTTGTGTTTGGATATGCTCATTGGTGACCACCTTTTTATTATTTTGATCTTGTTCATCGTGGAATATTGAGGAATTTGTTGGCATGTTTGGTGGATTTTTTAGATTGGATGTTGTGTATTGGGACCAATGGCCTTGAAATCCTTACTTCCTTACTTAATACATAAGAACGATTTTCAAGCTTTCCGTTTCTACAGTAGAGCGATTTTCAAGTGCAACTTTGCTTAAATGGATGGTTTGTACTTTCGAGTGCTTCTCCTTGCTTAAAGGTATTGTACCTTTGAGGTGGTAGTGGTTGTTGTACTTTCGAAATTGGATACAGGAAATCCCTGATTAATTATCAAAGTTCGTAATGGCTATTGTGTTGAGATTTAATATCAGTTAAATATATTACCATAATGGTTACTAAAATTATTAGTAATATTACTAATAACAATAATAATATTATTATTACTAATGATTTCTAATAAAAAATTATTACTATATTATTACTAATACTAATATATTATTAATACATTATTACTAACATTATTACTATATTATAATATTATTAGTACATTATTACTAATAATAAATTATTAGTATATTGTTACTATATTAGTATTACATTAATAATAACACTACTAATGATACTAAGGATTAATCTTCTATATACTGACAATGTATACACTTTCATCATTAGATGCATGACACATAATTCGAATTTTAATTTAAAACTCAAATTTTACATATATGTCGTATATCCAACTGTGATAGTGTATACACCGTCACTATATATAAGATTTATTAAATAGGTAATAGTAATAACAATACCAGTAATATTACTAAACATGATAATAATATTATTATTATTACTTCAAAAATTTAAAACTACTAAAAATAATAATATCGAAAAACAATGAAAAAATGCAATAATACAACTAAAAAAATAAAGAAATTGATTTTACTAATATTAATGAAAAAAATAACATTGATTTTTCCACTTTTTCAACTACAACCAATGAAAAAAAATACTACTAAAAAACACCATTGTAATTAAATGAATGCCTTTTGATCAAGTAGATTTTTACATAACCTCTTTAGACTCTTTTGTCTTAAATTAGAATAGATTAAATTATAAAAATATTATTATTACCATAAAAAAAAAGACAACTCACAACTTTGACGGTTTGACCCCGAGACGGGTGATGTTGAGTACAACATATATGTAATGAATTATTGATGATCGTGCGATTATTTTCCTTATGAAATCGGAGTTTTTCCTTTGCTTTTGTTTTCTTTTTGTCTATTGAAATTTCTGTTGGAAATTTTGTAGGGCATATAAACATCTAATAATCGTTGTACTCATTTATTATTATTTTCTGAGTAATTTCAATAGAGTGCTTAATTGTTGAATTTATAGTAGTATCTACCACCACCTATCATCGGATATTGGCGATAAGTGTTTGTATTAGTGTTAATAATGGACTGTAAAGAGGATAAGGCTAATGAAGTTCAAATTGTAGCTAAATTGTAAATCTCGACATGTAGGCAAATTCTCTAAATTATGCATGATACCCAATTTTACACTCAAGCTAATATTTATATAATTTTGGGCATACTAGGCAAATCAAGAGAGTAAAAAACACATATCAATAAATCTAACACATATCATCATCCATCGGATACTAGCACTAGGCAAACCATTGTAACATTCCGTACCCCTCGGCAGAAATTGTCCGACGTATGATGGAACCCCCACCACCCAAGCCATCCACAAATCCACCAAAAGGGAAAGATACCCTCAGAAGGAAGAGCATCAGCAAGTATTTCCCAGATCACAACTGCCTCGTTAACTTCACTAGGAAGACCTGGAGAAGAACCATACTATCGCGTAAGATCAGGCTTTCCCTCCTCTTTTTCCCGGGCTTGGGACCGGCTGTCTGTGGAGACAGGCAGAGTTACAAGCATACTACCACACAAAACAGCACAAACATACAAACAAGCAAGCCACAATCAAGAACAACAGAGAAGAAAGTGCAGACTTATATCACAAATTACTACACATTCCTTCAAAGCGACACACCAAACGAATACCAAGACTTACCATATACTTTCTTCACTTGTTTTCATACCAAGTCTCACCTTTTATCATAACTGCAGACTTTACCATTAAATCAACTAAATCATCACCATTAGTTGCGAACTTGCAAATTAGAGGAATCAACCACTGAAACAAATATTATGCAACAGTTAATTTTCTACAGCATTGTACCAAAAAGAATTTGGAAAGGTTCAAGGAAAGCTCCAGTGAAGAGAATGGGATATAAAACAGATTTACATACAAAAAATAAAATAAAATAAAAAACTTAAAAAATTTGAAAAAAAGTCATGATGCTAAAGACTGATAAAGATCAAATATTATATATTGCAATCATCCAACAAATAGACCTTACTTATGGGACCGTCATACAATCACAGGGGCTAAAGCTGCACACAGGCAAGCCATATAGAACTAATGATAAGTTGACCTGGAAAACAGGAACTCTTTCATTTCATGAAAAATCCAACGAAATCAACCTCAAAGTTGTGTACGCACTTCAACCAAATTAATGATTTTCAATACTCGTAAACAAGGCATTTGGATTCCTCTCAATTTGTCAATCATTGACAAATGGTTACATGAACATAAAAACCTGTGCCAGAGCCTGCCAAAATGGAACCATCTCCCAAAACAGCAACGCATACTATTGCCAATCTTAGATTGGACCTCTTGATGCCACACCATATCTGTTAGGACCATAAGCAAAGATTGTCCAACAGCTTCTTCCCAAGGACGACAGAATTCAGTTACATGCACTTTAAAGTTGCATACTAAACCTACGTACCAGAGGATCACAAAATTCAAGTATGAAATGAAATTCACACAAAATACCAGTACCAGTGGTATGTAAGTTGATGACTACAAAAACAGATTGCATGCATCTGTTTTTACATGACTGACTACAATAACAGTACCTGTTCTTACATGACATCTGTTATTACATGACTGAACAATACCAGTACCTGTTCTTACATGACTACGAAAGCAGATATTGCATGCATCTGTTCTAACATGACTGAACAAGCATCTGCTAACTAACTGAGAATAACCGAATTTCTCTTCCATTCAACTGTAGATGATGAACGCTAGCAGCTGAGTATTCAATGGTGATAGAGGACGACTCCCGTTAGACCCTCTTCAACAATAATGGACATACCAAATACCACACACCAAAAGCCCAAGAACGATAGGAGGCAAGAAATATACCTACTTCGCCATGACCATGAACCCATACTGAGTTGCATCTTAGGCCGCACCCCATGGCATATCAGAAGTTTCTTTCCACATTCAAACATCAAAATCGTCAATCAAATTCCATGTAGACTAGGAAGAGCCACATCTTTACCATCTATATGACTTGAAAGGAGACAAAAATAGAAAATCCCAATTTCTGGATATCTTAAATTCACTGGAATAAGCATGTTTGCTACAAGAATATACAAAACTTTGCTAAAGACCCACCAAAACTCCTTTCATGCTATCAAAGCAGAATCTGCAAACTTCATTGAATATTAAAAACACCGTCGTGAATAAACCAGGACAAACAAAATGACACTGCAGTTGCGCTCAAGACATCCATTACAAATGATCAGGGATAAAAAAAACCTCTACATCTGCTTCGATTTCATGGTGATCAGTAGCATGCAACTAGGATGGGTTAGTAATGCAGAAATTCAGGCTTGAAAACATACATCTGAGTTCAACTCCCAGCTCTTCCTGAAATTAAACCACAAAGAAAACCAGGCACAACCACGAGAGGAGAGCTCCTTCGAAATCATGTAGATCACAATACCAGGTAACAATATAACCAGAGATTCTTGCAAATAAGCTCCCTAAATGGAAACCAGATAAGACTAATAATAAGCCCAGCAATAATCACACACAGCATATGCAAAATCAATCAGGATCAGGGTAAACCATAATTTTTCCCATTCCTCTGAAGTTCTTCTTTGCATCCCCTAATTCTGATAATTCACCCCCCATCTGTCATTCTGTGCAAGAACATCGAATAGTGACAGAGTTTTAACAGATCAAGAAGCTAATTGATGTCAAAATTTTCCAAGAACTTATACCGGACCCTGACGAACACGACAAACCAAATATTTCTATGCACCCTTTATTCTTTCAAATACTTCCTAATGAACTTCAATAGTAAAACGCTGAAAACACAGCATAACAGGGTAACTACCATGACTAATTCAGAATTCATCCATCAAAAGCTCATGAATACTCATAACGAATAAAACATTTTTCTTGAACCTGTTACTCGAGCACCTAACCATGATCAAAGCTCCTATATCCAATCTGCAGAATTAAACAAATTATAAAGCCTGACGAATGCATCAGTAATGTTTTCAACAAACACAACAGGACAGCATGAAGAGAGATTCCATGATTCAAACCACAGTACCAGGACATCAGAACATCTGAAAAAGAATAACGTCCAAGAGACCTCTAACCACAGTACCAGGACATCAGAACATCCAAGAGACCTCTATTTCTTCACAATCCTCTCGCTAAGATTAGAGTTCTGCAAGGGATACCAGGACATCAGAACCCAACTTAAACTCTGACACCAAGATGAAAACCAATATCAGAGCCATCCATTAGTTGCCACCATCCAGAAATTTAGATTATATACATACCATCAAAACAAATTAGCATACCAAGCATAACGTTAATTCTTTTCAGAATTATATGAGTTAACAAGAAAACAGTCCCCAAAGAAAGGAAGGGCCTGGGATTAAGCTAATCGGAAATTAATGGAGCAGCCGCAAAATCAGTGGAGGTGAATTAAATGGGCTGGTTGCAGGAGTCCAGGAACTAACAGTTGGGATTAAGCAGTGATACACAAATCTGTACTCTTAAATGAGGATCAGGAACATGGACTTCCCAAGTTTGGGATTAAGCAGTGATACACAAATCTGTACTCTTAAATGAGGATCAGGAACATGGACTTCCCAAGTGATTACTGCCAGAATAATTGATGCATAAGGTATTCCCATAAACATGATGGACTATAGAAGAAAAGGATCATGAAAATTTTAAATTAAATTTAAATTATATAATAGGCTTGACATCAGAAGAGTACCATACTCTGTCACCACCCTCACTGGAATTCTGTAAGTGTGTGATTACATGAATAGCCAACACAGACTTCAACTTGGCACAAAGATGAAATAAAAATTGTAGATCTGCCATATTTATCAAAACTGATAAATGTAGCATTCATTCTTCTTCAGACCATGATGAATCGGCAACACCAAAAACCCTACCTATACAAACATGTTAAGATGACAGAATTTAACACTTGGTTATACGCCAATCCATTTCTCATGGATCAGGAGAGTTGACTCTGCAGGAATTACTGCCAGACCAGGTAACAAACAATAAGAAAAGGTTAACAGAAAAATTACAAATAAGGTATCAAAACCCCTAAATTCCTCATGCACAAAAGATAAACTACCGACGACAGAACAGACCCCTATGTTTTAACCACACCTCCGAATCACTGAAATCCAGGATTCAACACAAAATAATATAGCAAATTAGAGAACGAGTAAAGAAAATCCATTTTAAACAAAACAGCAAAAAAAAAGGGCAACGAAAGAGAGCTCATCCAAAATCTTGTTACAAAACTGGTTAGCAGGGCCCCAAATGCACCAACACTCCGGGAACAAGCTCCTAAAAATCAAAAAAGACAAAAGCCATCACCCACCACCCCCAGTGATTTTTTCAGGGAAAGAGAACATAGAAATAGCAGGTTGAAAAGAAAATCCCCCGATTTATTCCCAGCCATCCAAGAGAGAGCTCCTCGCCTACACACACCACAAATCCACTTTTCTTGAAAGATATCAAAAGAAGCAGAGAAGAAAGGACAAATCTTGAAAAATCAACAAGAACAAAACACACAGTGATAACTTTTCCTTGAGGATCAGGAACAGAGACTTTCAAGAAATTACTGACAACAAATAATGCATAAGGCATTTCTACAAGCATGGTGGACTATGGAGGAAGAGATTTACAAAGAATTTAGATTATACTTATAATAGTCTACAGACATCAAAAAGTACCAAAACTCTTGAAATGCTCAAGCCAAAAAAGAATAATAAGAGCATAGGTATGAAGATAAACCCCTCTATAATAATGTACTAGCCTTCGACCTGAGGACAGAGACCTATGTTTTGGCCACCCCTCTGATTCGACACAGACATAGTAAATTAAAGAACAAGCAGAGAAAATCATTTTTTAAACAAAACAGTCAAAAAAAGAGAGTAGGGAAAGAGAGCGCTTATCCAATATCTTGTTACAAAACCAGTTAGCAGGGTACCAAACACAACGACACTCCTGGAACAAGCTTCCCTAAAATCAAAACAGAAAGAAGCCATCACCACCCTGATTTTTTCAGGCAAGAGAGAACAAAGAAAGACCAGATTGAAAAGAAAATCTCCCGATTTTATTCACATCCATCCAAGAGAGAGCTCTTCTAGCCTCCTCATACCAGAAATCCACTATTCTTGAAAAATGACATCTTGAGAAAATGACATCGAAAGAGCCAAAGAAGAGGACAAATCTTGAAAAATCACCAAGAACAAAACAAACCGTCATTAACCTCAAAATCTTTTTACCGTCTTTTTACCAATCAACTCTATAGGGGAACTGCTCAAAACCAGAGCAACTGAGTACAGCAATACAAAAATAAAGCAGAAAGCAAAACTCAAAATTAAGGATCACCATCACATCAATTCCATAATTCCAAGAAGAACCGCATCCCATAATTCTAAGAAACATCGCATCCAAAAAGCCCATGTTCCATCTCAAGTAGAGAGTTCTGCAAAGAAGTATGAGAACATGAATAGCCTACAAAGACTTGGCACAAAGATGAGAATAATCTTAAAATAAAAACTGTCGATAATTTACCATGCAATCAGACCAATATGCATAGCCTTAACACTTCTTCAGATCAAGCTGAATGAGCAAAATACCAGGAACCCCACCCATACAAATAAACTTGAATAAGCACAGAGATGCACTTGGTTATGACCCATTCTATTCATCGTGGATCAGGAAAGTTGACTCTGCAAGACATGCCGCCAGGCCAAAAAGATTCACAGAGAAATTATAATTAAGGCATTGAAACCCCTAAATTCCTCTAGCACAAAAGAACAATTTGTGTAGGTGAGAAAATAACTCCCTCCAAAAAATTTAACTAGCCCTTGATCTGAGATTGGGAAGGCAAGTTTGAAGCACGAATCACTTCACTGAAACCCCAAGCTGCACCCTAGTAATATGGGAAATTAGAGGAGAGGAGCAAATCCACAGATATCCTAATCAATTTCAAGGAAACAGCAGAAAAACAAGTAGGGAAAGAGAAAGCTCCTCCAAAATCTTGTAAACTGGAATAGCAGGTCACAAATGACGAGAACGCTCCAATCCAAACTTCCCTAAAATGAAGACAATAGATAAGCTATTACCAACGAATACCAACTATTTTTATCCAACAGAAAAAATTGGTTGGCAGAAAAAAAAACTCCCGATTTATCACATTCATCCATCGAAGAAAAGCTCTTTTTTGCTTCCATCCATCCAAGAATCACAAATCACTTCACTGAAACCCTAAGTTGCAGCACCATAGTAATATGGGAAATTAGAGAACAAGGAGCAAATCCACAAATTTCCTAATCAATTTCAAGGAAACAACAGAAAAACAAGTAGGGAAAGAGAGCTCCTCCAAAATCTTGTAAGCTGTAATAGCAGGTCAAACAAATGACGCGAATGCTCCAATCCAAACTTCCCTAAAATGAAGACAACAGATAAGCTATTACCAACGAATACCAGCTATTTGTAGGCAAAAGAAAGAATTGGTTGGCAGAGAAAAAAATTCCCGATTTATCACATTCATCCATCCAAGAAGCTCTTTTTTGCTTCCCTCCATCCAAGAATTACTTCCATACGCAGAACTCCATCATTCTCAGACCACATCAAAGAACCAGAAAAGAAGACAACCTTTAAACATCAACCAGAACCATTCAAGAATAACTACATCAACAAACCGCAAAACCTCAAGATCAATCCTCAATCAACACCACAGAGAAATTGCTGAAACCCAGAGCCACGACATATAGCAGCAACACAACCTAAAGCAACGACTGAAACACCAATGTTGAGCCCCAAATAAGAGATTATGTTCAAATACGTCCAATTAATTCACAGAATAACATACAAGAGACCTTCCTCTCATTAAAGTTGCCAGTGACACAAAAAGCCAACAAAAATGAAATTGGATGCAAAGATGAGAACTGACAAATGAATTGACAAATTCAGATAATCTACCATAACACTAAACCTATTCATGTAACAAGCATAAACTTGATTCTTGTTCGGATCAAGAAGAAAATTCTATGGGAACTACCTAGAAAAACATCTTTGATGGCAGAATTTAAAAGCTAAGAAATACCTGACAGCAGCAATATTGCCATATTGACACAATCCTAAGCATCTGAGGACCATATGGAACCAAAATAAATTCAAAACCCTGAAGACAACAAATGGGCAAAGATAACTCTGATGGAGAAGCAGCAAAGTATGTGCAGGCAAATTGGATGGAGAGGTTGAAAGCTATTTCAATGGTGTTTCTCCCGGAGTTCTGAAAAGAAAAATACTCGACAAAACTGTGTACAGGTATCAAAAGCATAAATTCCTAAGTACAAGATTGTAAGAAGATAACTCCCTCCAAAACAGTTTACCATCTGAGGAAGGAAGGCTCAGTTATCACAACTCCAAATCACTGAAACCCGGTATTGCACAACACAGATTGATGCAGGAAATCAGAAAACGAACACAGCTGTCTCACAGAGCAAACCAGCACCTTTAGCCAGAGAACTCCCTAGTCAAACAGCAGAAAACAAGGACAGAGAACTTCTGGAATCTTGTAAACCAGTATAGCAGGATAAAAAATGCAACCAGACCCTCTTGCATTCAAGCTCCCCTAAATCAATACAACAGAGAGGGCCAGTTACTAATTGACTCCCCGCCTAATTTTTTCAAGAAATAAAAAAGGAAACCAAAAAGGGAGGGGGGAAAAACTCCCAATATCGTATAATATTCGGATGCAATATCTTTTTTAGCTCCACCTAAGACTAGGATTCTGCCAGCTCCACCTAAGACTAGGATTCTGCCAAGCCACGAGGAGGACATCAAAAGAACAAGAAAAAGAAAAGACGACGATCTTGATAACAAAGAACAATCGGGAAATTACTAATCAACAAACCCGACAATTGTAAAAACACAAATCTTCATCAATCTTCGAACGACACCACACCAAAACTATTCAAAGTCCAGAGCACCGCCTACAGCAATAAGAACAACAATAACCATACCACAGATATGAAAAAAAAACTCCAGGATTCAGATTACGCTTACATCCATCCAAGAGAGAGTTCCTTCCCACTGTACATGCCCGAAATCCATCATTCTACAGTAAGCACATCAAAAAAAACCAGAAAAGCACTAATTTTGGAGGAGACTTGATGTCAAATTTGTCTGATAATTGGAATTATCCAGAAATTACCACAAAAACAAACCAAAACTACTGCAAAAAATGGTATCCTTCCCGTTCAATCCTTCGAAATACCAGAGCCACTGCCCGGAAACAACCATGATTAAATCTCAAAAATTGCCATAACAAAATTAGCGATAATAAGCTTCAAATTAATCAAATCATCAAACCATAGAAGCAACGGTCGAACCCAGTGAAGATCATCAATTGAAGATCCTAACCTTCTGCTGAAACAAAAAACCACAACAATTGAATCTCACTTAGGAAAACCTAATCCTAGACTCAAGAGAAAGAGCAGCAAAGTAGGTGCAGGCAAATTGAATGGAGAGGTTGAAAGCTATTTCAGCAGTGTGTGTCCTGAAGTTCTAAAAAAGAAAAAAAAAACTCGAGAAAACAGCGTGCAGATATCAAAAGGTGCCAAAAGCATAAATTCCTCAAGCACAAGATTATGGGTGAGAAAACTCCCTCAAAATCAGTTTACCATCCGAGGAAGGCAGGCTCGGTTATCACCACAACTCCGAATCACTGAAACCCTATATTGCACAACACAATCCTAGACTCAAGAAAAGAGCAGCGAAATAGGTGCAGGCAAATTGAATGGAGAGGTTGAAAGCTATTTCAACAGTGTGTCCTGTAAGTTCTAAAAAAGAAAAAAAAAATCGATAAAACAGCGTGCAAATATCAAAAGGTGCCAAAAGCATAAATTCCTGAAGCACAAGATTATGGGTGAGAAGATAACTCCCTCCAAATCAGTTTACCATCTGAGGAAGGAAGGCTCAGTTATCACCGCAACTCCGAGAAGACCCAGAGGAAGGAAGGCTCAGTTATCACCACAACTCCGAATCACTGAAACCCTATATTGCACAACACAATCCTAGACTTAAGAGAAGAGCAGCGAAATAGGTGCAGGCAAATTGAATGGAGAGGTTGAAAGCTATTTCAACAGTGTGTGTCCTGTAAGTTCTAAAAAAGAAAAAAAAAACTCGATAAAACCGCGTGCAGATATCAAAAGATGCCAAAAGCATAAATTCCTGAAGCACAAGATTATGGGTGACAAGATAACTCCCTCCAAATCAGTTTACCATCTGAGGAAGGAAGGCTCAGTTATCACCGCAACTCCGAATCACAGAAATCCTATATTGCACAACACAAGTAATGAAGCAAATCAGAAAACGAACACCTCGCTGAGCAACTCAGCATCTATAGCCAGAAAACTCCGTCAAACAGCAGAAAAGGAGGACAGAGAAAACTTCTCTCGAATTTGGTAAACCAGTATAGCAGGGTAAACCCTCTTGCATCCAAGCTCCCCTAAATCAATACAACACATAAGGCCAGTTACTGATAGACTCCCCGACTAATTTTTTCAGGAAATAAAAAGGGAAACCAAAAAAGGGACGAGGGAAAACACTCCCGATGCCGTATAATATTCGCGTCCAGAAAGTCTTTTTTAGCCCCACCGAAGACTAGGATTCTGCCACGCCACAACGAGAACATCAAAAGAACCAGAAAAAGAAAACACGAAAATCTTGATAACAAAGAACGATCCAGAAATTACAAATCAACAAACCCAACAATAGTAAAAGTTGAATCTTCCTCATCAATCCTCGATCGTCACCACACCAAAACTACTGAAAGTCAAGAGCACCGCCTACAACAATAACAACCACAAATATGAATGAAATAAAAACTCCAGATTCAGATTACCCTCACATCCATCCAAGAGATAGTTCCTTCCCACTCCACATGGCCCGAAATCCATCATTCTACAAGAAGCACAGCAAGAAAACCAAAAAGAAGAACCAAAAAGGGCTAACTTTGAAGGAAATTTGATGTCAAATTTGTCCGATAATTGGAATGATCCAGAAATTACCACCAGAAATTACCACATAAACAAACCGAAACTAGTGCAAAAACTGGTACCCATCCCGTTCGATCCTTCAAAACACCAGATCCACCGCCAAAAACACAATCATGATTAAATCTCGAAAATCACCATAAAAAAATTAGCGATAATAAGCTTCAAATTAACCAAATCATCAAACCATAGAAGCAACGATCGAGCCAGCGATGATCATCAATTGAAGCTCCTAACCTTCAACTGAGGCAAAAATCCACAGCAAACGAATCTAATTTAGGGAAAACCTAACCCTAGAACCTAAACAAAACCTACGACGAAGAAGAGCAGACAAATATCTTACCACACAACTAGCAGGCGAAAATGGTAAGTGTCGGTGGATGGGATTGGGTATTTATAGATGTTTGGGAAGAGAATGAACGGTTAGGATTAAGCTGAAATCTGTGATCTGGTCGGTTGAAAAGAGGTCTTATCCAAAAGTCCGCTAGGACTTGGGCTAAGATTCTCCTACGCGTATTGTACAAAAGTCGGTTGTTTATTTAATTTAGGAAATTTGGCCACCACAAGATTTATAGATTTTTTATTTATTTATTCTTTTACCAAAATTATTTTTGAAAAAATCCTTGACAGCTTGGGAAACATTCTCAACACTTCCCTGTTGAATTGTTGACAGCTGGACTTTGATATCAGTAGTACTTATCTTGTGAGAAGAACTGTTTTTTGTTATTATTTTCTAGAGTTCTCGCAAAGAATATATCCGTAGAAAATGTAAAAAAAAATTTATTAAAAAATCAATTCGTAGAAAAGACATAATTTTTTTGAAGAAATATGGCAATCATAACAAGGATTACTTTGGTAAATAGTAAAATTTTATTAAAAAATCAATTCTTAGAAAAGACATAATTTTTTTGAAGAAATATGGCAATCCGAACAAGGATTACTTTGGTAAATAGTAAATAATTGATTTGTTTGGACAGATTATTATTTTAAAAAATATTTTCAATTACATCTTAAACAGTTGACATAAACATGTTGTTGGTATATTTATGTTCATTAATATAATCTCCTTGATTTTTTTATTTGTGTGAATAAATAAAATAGTTAAAAGTTTTAATTTCAGTTACAATCTCATAACAAAATAGCGATTGAAATGCAATATAGATAGCAAGTTTGAGTAGGGATATCGGGTACATCTATGTTTATTAGTATAATCTCCTTGATTTTTTTAATATATGTGAATAAATAGATACTAAAAATCTTTAATTTCAATTACAATCTCATAACAAAATAGTGGTTGAAATACAATAATAGATAGCAAGATGGAGTAGGAATTGTTGTGTGATTGATGTTATAGATAATTATTTTAAAAAAATTGATAAATAATTATTATTCAAAAATATTTTTAAATTCATTATATCGGGTACATCTATGTTTATTAGTATAATCTCCTTGATTTTTTTAATATGTGTGAATAAATAGATACTAAAAATCTTTAATTTCAATTACAATCTCATAACAAAATAGTGGTTGAAATACAATAATAGATAGCAAGATGGAGTAGGGATTGTTGCGTGATTGATGTTATAGATAATTATTTAAAAAAAATGATAAATAATTATTATTCAAAAAATATTTTTAAATTCATTATAAATACTCGTACTTTACATCATAAATATGTTGGTATATCTATGTTTGTTTAATATAATCTCGTTGATTTTTTTTAATATACAAAATACTCAAAAGTTTTAATTTCAACTATAATCTCATGATGAAATAGGTGTTGAAATGCAATAATAGATAGTATATTATTTGTCAAAATTTATTTATTTATATTATTAATATATTTTTTAATTACTCTTTATCTCACATACATTATAAAAATGCTACATTATTTTTTCAAAAAAATTATTTCAAATAATCTATTATTCAAACACAGGCGGCATACAGATATTGTTGGCTAATTGACGTGGTAGATAAGTATTAGACAAAAACATTAATAAGCAATTGAGTGCTAATTATATTTTTCGATTGGACAAAAATGTGAATTTGGAGACCTTTCTTTTTCTTTTTTTTTTAAAAAAAATGGACTGAGTGAGAAAGTCAAATGGTCTAAGGGTCTGTTTGGTTGGCAGTAAAATGTTTTCCTTGGAAAAATATTTTCCGTGGAAGTAATTTTTCATGAAAATCATTTCTCTTTCATTATTTTCAGATGTTTGGTTAGTTTATTGAAAATATTTTCTTACTTCATTTTTCTGGTGTTTGTTTAACTTTTGAAATATTTTCACTTTTATCTCTATCTTTATTTTCTACACATTATAACTACATACTTCTTCTCATGCAAAATAAGAAAATTTATCTCATTATTTAACTTTAAAAAATCTTGGAGAAATGTATATATGAATAAAAAATATCTCCTTAAGCAATAAACAAATTGCTAGCCATTTAGTGTTAAATATCAATCACATGCAATGCTTATTGTGACATATATCTTGCACTCTCACTGCTGAAAGTTTCTCTAGAAAAGAATGTCCCTATTATACATAATTAATTACTAGCATAGGATGAGTAGGATGAGGTTTTTTTTTTTATTATTTTGAATATACTAGGGGGAGAGTTGGGTTGGGTTGGGTGGTACGGGGGAGGGAGTGTAAGGAAGAGATCTTGAGTTCGAATCCTTCTGTTTATACTAAAAAAAAAAAGAACATACTACAAGATATTTTCAGTAAGTTTGGAACATGCTACAGGCGGGATGCATGCATTTTGGAAAACAACTTCAGTAAGTTTGGAAGGGAAGTTGTTTTCCATAAGATGAGTGAAAATATTTTACATAGGAAAATGTTTTCAGTAACTTTTGTGCAACCAAACACGGGAAATTAGGAAAATATTTTCCTGAAAAACATTTTCACCCGAAACAAACGGACCCTAAATGAAGCATAAGAAGACTCCAGATTTCTGTGAAGTTGATATTGGGCTGGAGTACTCCAGAAAATTCCAGACTCCTCTGATGTCTCATTAGGCCCATCTTGAAAATGAACTCCATAATTGCCCAGTTGGGCTGACAATATGCACCATGTTCCTGTAAACTTCTACGAGACCGGGCTTCAGCCTTTAATGTTTAAGCTTTGTAAGCATTCTTCAGTTTCTAGGAGATTGGGCTTGGCAGCTGATTTGTGGGCACTTTGCCATGGCATCTGAGGTTTTGACATGCTAGAGTCGAGTCGAATTCTCAAGTGGATATTCAACTTGTAAATCAGATCATGGGTGTGGAAATTGGGAACTTGTCACCAGATTTTATGGATGTTTCCTTCCTTCATTGTGCTACTATTACGTAACTGGCAATTAGGTCTCCGATTGACCCAAAAAAAAAAAAGACTTGGGTATTTAAAATTTTTGCTTCTTTGTAATTCTTTTTGGTACAAAGTGTCATCATAAATTTATGACCTATATGTGAGATATGTGAGATATTTTTTTTTTTTTTTGGAGATTGTCTCACATTGATTATAGCTACATTAGTTAATATGCTATAAAATCACCAGTTCTTTTCACTTAAAATAATCTTGTGTATACAAAATTAAAAAAAAAATGATTGATCTACATTAAAACATAAAATAGTTCAATACCCTTGTTTAAGTGAATTATGGACTATACATGTAATCACAACTTTCTAAAAACTCAGCAGATCTTGTACATGCATTATACACTCCGGATCCATTTTAACATGAACTCCCAATCTCCTGTCATGTGATTTTCCTTTCTCCCACAATGAAACAATTTTGCTGATATAATTGACTAGAACTTCGACTCAATTAAATTGTTTAACTCCCACAACTTTTCCTCTCCAAGTATATATGGACTAAGTACTAACTTCATGGATTCCTATTGGATTATCTTAAAAAATAGAATAATATTGGACAATATTGAATTGGATGAAAAACTTCGGTCAATATATCCCATAGAGATAATTGCTATAGAATTGGAAACCTACATAATTTCTTATTGAAAAAACTATGATGGTTTGAAAAAAAACACTCACAAGTACCAACAAAAGCAAGATCATAAATCAGTAGTGCATTACATAGATGTTATACTCAACAGTAGCTTCACCAGTCTTGAGATTAAAGGAATGAGTTCTAGCCTGAGCATAGCCCCGAGCAAACCGGAGAAGCCCACTTCCCCCGATCACCGGCATCTCCCTAACCTTGTGGAACACCGGATTCCTCCCTAGCAAGGTGCTAGTGCTTCCATTATACTTCCCTTCAACAAAAACAAAATTCATTATCATCAACAGAGCCAACTCCGCTTGTGAAGCTGATGCATAGAACCCTTGTGCTCTTGCAACTAGTTTGGAGCTCAGTTCAGATTCTATGGTCACTGGATTATCGATCATGTTAACAAAGCCAAACCCATTACGGAATTTTGGTAGTGGCTTCACTACTGTGACTGAAGTGGGGTGCATACCAGTGCCAATATCATGCCAGAAGAATCTAAAATGGCTTAGCTTTTCTGCTCTTAGTTCGAGTGCTTCTTTGTTAATTTCTCTGACAAACTCATGCTTTTGCTTACAGGTGACATGAATAGGCATGAAGAAAATGAGGATGGCAATGGTGGAGATGTTGAAGGCTGAGATAGTACTGGCCATTGAGAAATTATGCACTGGAAACTTAGTTTCTAACTAATCAGGAAATGTAGATGAAGGCAATATGTGGAGGGGGCTGTCTATATATCTGGAGAATTGGTAGAAGCAATTCTTTAAGCCGCCATATGCCTAAAGAAGGCAAGCCGACGCATGCAAGCGCGGTTTTGCTTTCTTTTTTCAAGGAGGATCAATAGTAATTTTTCACTTACCCTTTTTATGATTCGAATCCGTGATCTGTCAGTTATAGGTGAAGCATGGTTTTGTTTTGGATACTGTTAAGTGAATAAATGCTCTTTTTTTTTTGGGAAAGGTGTATGTTCATTAAGTTATGTACATTAAAGGTAAATTCTCAAGTAGCTTCTACTTCTACTGTTAATTAAAAATAGGTGTATTTTCTCTTTCTTTTTTCCCTAATTAGGGGTTTTGTCTGGTGTATGTTAGACCTGTATGAAGCTATATTGTGGTTTGGAGTATTTTTCACTTTTATAATAGAACTACATAGAGAAGTGATATCTCATTTGAACTTTCAAAAGTATAGCATATTCATTTGTTTATTTATTGGACACTTAAATGGTATTTAGAAACTAAAAATGGTGTGAATTATAATTGGAATAATCAACATTTGGACCATGCATCAAGACTCATCTTTTTAACTTGTACAGATTAAACAGATAGTGGTTGAAAATCCACTTTTTTCTTAACAAATTTTATTTCAATACTTACTAAGACAGAATACCAACTTGGAATTTATAGAATGACCTCAAAATCTAAAATAAAGACAAGTAGGTCATCATTGTAAATCAGGTGTGCATCACAAATCTCCCATTTCAAAGCATCTTGTACACATGAGGCAACTACATCAAAATTCATCACCGACTATTCTACTTTCAATAAGGTAAATCTTGAGACTCAAGGGATGAAAACAATCAATTGGAGGTGATAATACTTGAGGCACCTTTTCAAATTTTCTTCCTTGGCTGCTGCTTAAACCGTCCACCTACAAGCTAGACAAATTAATCATGACTGAGTGAGTGGGAAGGATGTGTTAGCAGGAAAATGGGTTCTGCATAACATGATGGTTAGATATCCTTTTTTCCACTTTTCCAGAAGATAAATTATAGTGGGATAAATCACATATAAGTCAAGGATTTTGTTATTATGTGTATGATGCATCTGAAAGTCACGCTCACTAGCTACTAGTATATAAAACTTAAGCAAGCAGTAAATTCCCCATGCTTTAGAATAAATTATTGAAAAAAGTTATGCTTTTTTTGGGTTGGAAATAATTTACTCGTCTTGCCTTTGAGTGAAAGTTTTCCCCTTGAATTGCTATTTTCTGAAGTTTTTTTTAATAAAGAAATGTATTTTAGCGATTTAATATTTGTGTGATAAAAAATAATTGAGATATGTGCTCACGAAAAAAAATCAAAACTTTTTGGAGAAAAATTACTTTTCCAACAAGGAAAGTAATCGTATGAAGACATTAAATTCTTTTATGTTAGAAGATTCATGGCTCAGGGATGAAGGTATGGGACGCAATTTCCTGCATAGTCCTTATTTTTTTAAAAAGAAAAAAGATAAAGAAAGAAGTGGGAAACATTTTATTTTCTATTCACTAATTTTTTTCTACTATAGTTATGGGAAACATGCTAAAGGAAAATTATATTTTAATACTAACAAAGGTATTCAGATGTCCTTTAAAAATAAATAACAAAAAAGTGGCAAGTGGAATCCACTCTGTGCCATCACCTTCATTTTTTTTCCCATTTAGAAAGTCCATGAAGAATCTTATTTGAAAAACTAATAGGCTAAAGAAAAGCATTGCTAAAAAAGAAACGAAGACGAAGATTTTGAAACATCAAGATTTTTTTTTGGTTGGTCTCTGAAACATCCAAGATTCAAGAGCTGAAATTGTAGCTTGTATTAGACAACGATTTAGCAATAGCTAGATCTCTTAGTACATTGGCAATAGTAGGGTAAATCTTTTAGTATATCTTTTAGTAAATTTGGGGTAATTGTTGTGTTTGGATAGCAAATTATTTATATAAAATTATTTATTTGAATCATAAATATATTTTTTAATTACCTTTTTTATTTCATATATATCACATAAAAAAGTATTACAATATATTTTTTAAAAATTATCCCAAATGATCTCTTATCCAAACACACTAGACAAAGCAAGTTCCATCGTGTATGGACAGCTCCATCATGTTGCTTTGGCAATCACCTCTCCTATTTTTGCCTTTTTGGTAGAGCACTTCCAGAAAGTTGCTTTTGTGCAGCAATTTTGCTGTAAAATAATCTGCTGTGGCGGGGGAGAAACAAGTTCCACGAAATCAGAAAACTTACATTCAAAGCCTCGACAAACTGTCCTGCACTTCACAGAAACAACAATAGACTCAGTAATTACATGGGATTCAAACTCATTCATTACATGGTGACTGTGTACGTAGTTTATGTATGTATTAGGCTGTGCAAGACTGAAAGTCGTAGTTCAAGTTGGCTAACACATCTCCTTATGTCCAAGTTTCTTTTTTACTAAGTTTTGCAGAGTAGTTTAACCGATTGTATGCCTATTTATATATGTGAATCACTACAAGTTATATCAGAGAAGTATGAGATCTACTTCGGAAAACTGACCGATTCAAGCTAGATTAGATTTCTAATTTTGATAAAATGGAATTCGGTAAAATTGAAATATATTCAATTTTAATATTTGATAAAATGGGTTGAAAATGGGTATTAAAAATACATTACCGAATTACCTATTACTGGCTGAATTAGTAAATACTAATAATTATTAAATACTAATTAGTAAATAATAACTAATAATTACTTAACTACTAACTGGTGACTAGGCACGTTAATAAGCAGGGTTTGAGTTGGATTTCTTAGATTCAAATTCAAACTCATTAAATTTAGTTAGACCCAGACCCTTATAGGTCTGAAAAAGTAAACCCAGATTTGGATCTTCACAGATTGGATATCCAATAGATACCTTTTTGAACATACAGTGAATAACCAAAGTGAAATATTATGAAAATATATAGAGTCCAAAAATAACATAAATATCATCCAATTTTTATTTTTAAATAATAAAATTAACATTGATGATGTTGAATACAATATTATATTAACTAAAACTATTTATTTTTAAAGTTTCATCTGTATCTATTTTCAATCTTTCATTTGTTTACTTTTATTTTTCCTCTTCTCCCTAAAAATGTTTGTACTAATTACAATGACATAGAATATTAGATTATTTTATAAGTTTGTTGACACACACACACAGAGAAAATATTACATGGGTCTAGGTAGGGTCTGATTTGGATCTGAATCATAAAAAATCAGACCCTACTCAGACCCATGACTCTCTTGCAGGATCTGGGCCTGGGTTTAATAAATTAAATCTAAACCCTACCCAAGTGTACTAGATCTAGATAAAAGTCAACTCATTGACATGCCTATTAGTGACTACATATTACTACTAACAAACTTATTGATTAGAGAAAGTGATATTTGCACTCCCAAATTAGCCTATTGCACTGTTTGGAGTTATAATATTTAGTGAGTGGATTGGAATGCAACAGACTAAAAAGGATGTGCAAATATCAATTCCCTAATTTAGTTAGCTATTGACTATTGAGTGCCAACTACTAACTATTCGATATTTGAGTATTAGTTTACTGCATTACGGAATTGGTTGGAGTTTGGACAGTAGAAATAGATTATTGGCATTTCGGATATTTTCGAATTATCGATTCTCAGGTTGAAATCCAATTACTAATATCCAATTTACCAAACTAAAGTTGGGACAGTAATCAGGTATTGGTCTTGACAAACCGATTATGAATTTTCAAAACTTTTTTCAATGAATTTTTTATTGCTAGCTGATGAACACTCGTAGTTCCACCCGAGAGAGAGAGAGAGAGGAGTATGTAATTTATTTCAGATCTGGCTTAAGATAAAACACTTTTTCGGTGTTTTAATTTATTCAAATCTGGTTTGGGATTATTTTATTGAGATTTTTATTACTTGGTTATGTAATTAGTCTTGTGCGGAATTGGTTCTATTAGAAATTACAGTGATAAATTAGTAAATTAGAGTTATATTTTAGCTCATTCGGGTGACCTGCCAATCCGAAAATTTTGGATTCAAGTCGAGTATCCTAACCTATTGCTGGTTGGCAAGTAGTATTTGAGTCAGTAGGTTTCCTATTGTATCTGGGTCTCAACCCGACCCGTCACCCCGTTACTGACCTGATTGCTCCACCTACTACTCACTCACATTTTTCTCTATCTTCTCAATTATTTTCATGATTTACTAAATTGGTTTTGGCTTTAATAATTTCTTGTATACTGATTCTACATGCTCTTATATTTTTCCATTTTTGAAAATTCACTCAAAAGGTTCTTTTTTCAAACGCAATGTAATTTAAGTCAAAGTAAATAATAGTTTAACATGCAAATAATTTCAAAAAATAGCCTTACTTTTCCCTTCAATATTCATCATGGGACATATAATGTAATGTAATTTAAATTTACTTTCATCTAATTGTTACAGAATATGACTATTTGATAGAAATCAACTCTTACATGATAAATATGAATACTTGATAAAAGAAAAAAGTCAAGATTTACATGACAATTATGAAAGAGAAAAAGAAGAAAAAGTACTAATAATATTAGTTGTTTAGAGGCATAATAAACAAGTAGAATTTTAAAAAAAAAATCACTTTTTATTAAATTTTTTATAGTCTAAGCAGAAAAATCACGCTGAAGTGTTGAGTTACAATGACATAATAATAATTATTATTATTTTAAGCTAAAATTTGTTGGAGTTAAATGAAGTTCTATTTACAAAAAAACTAAATGAATAAATAAAAGTTTTAGTATTGAATAAAAAAGCAAGAGAGCATAGAACTAAAAAGATGCAAGAAAAGATTACGACAAAAACTACATCATTTAATTATAAAATAATAGATCTATTAGTGTGTGAGTGAGAGAGAGAAATGAGAATAATAAAAAGAAGAGTGAGAGATAGTAACCAAAAATATTTAATTAGAGAGAGCAAAATGCACTCTGATCGGAAGATAATTGCTCTGGCAATATTGCTTGTCTTTTCAATTTACTTGTGGTTATGCTCTGGCTAAAACTTATTCCCTTGATCTTAAGACTGGTGATGCTCTCTCGGAGTTCAACCTCCATGTAGTTCACTACGGAATATTTCACTCATCACGTATTAAAGAGAAAAGGGCAAAAAAAATTCAGTACCTGGAGTTTTGACATTTAACAAATTGGCACGTCTCATTCCGCATCAAAACCTTCGTCGCACTTCGGTCGCTACACGGTCCCAACAATCCATGTAGGATCCATCACATTGCCAATAATAATCCACATAAGAATAGAATTCTTTCTATTTTATAATTTCTATTAGCTAAAAAAGTACGTGGCTCGGTTCCTGATAATGACGGACCTTTCGATTGCCATCTTTCCGCTATTCGAATTGTTTCTTGTTCTTTACTCTCAGAGAACTAGAGAATAAAACCAGGGGAGCATTTTTTTTTTTCTTATGAAAAATCACCTAGCGGCTGAGGAGGGAGAAGGAATAAGGTTTAAATTGACGGAATTCATTCAAAGTTCTGGTTTAAAGAATCAAGATCATATGGAACTTAAGCACTAAGTTTCTAACCACTGAGCTACCACCCCCAAAGTTGGTGGGTGGGAGTTCAGGGGATCAAACCCTGCCTCCCACCATTGGCCACAAAAATGTGGCAAGCCACTTCGAGTAACTTCTAGACGAGTGCGTCATGCACCGGTCTGGAACGGTAAGTGATTCAGTCCCCTTCAGTTTCTCCCGACTTGTTCAGGTCTTCCCCTCCCCGTAGTATAAAAATACAAAAATTGTAAGTCTATCGTATCGAAAAAAAAAAATTAAGCACTAAGTTTCTAGGTATGTAAAACAGTTTTTCCTCTTTTGCCTTTAGCGCTACACCAAAATATCCTATCTATCATGTTATCACTGTCATCTTTGTGCTCTTTACTTCGTTTAATGCCAAAACCAACCTCTTTTGCATATGCCAAATAAAACTCATAAGCTATTTCTTCAGTTTCGAATTCCATACCAACTTCTGGTATTAATGTCTTAGAAATAGATGAGTGTATTTCGTTCAAATCTTTGCCTATGTGCAATTTTGTAGAATCAGAAATGCTATCTTTCCCATCTTTGTTCAAATTTTCAGAATTCAATTATTCCTCACAAGCATCTTCAAAATCTAAATGACGATATGGTGAAGTTCCACTTCACATGAAATTGTTAGTACTTGGTCATTAATATATGATCAAAAGTCAAATTTGTTAGTACTTTCAACGAAGAAATCAGAATTAAATTAGAATTAAATCACGATGTGGGATTTGTACTAACCTCCATGACACTCAGAAACCTCTCCATGCTTTTTCTTTCAACGAAGAAATCAGAATTAAATCACTAACTCTTAATCTCAAATAAACCTCAAAAGCCGGCAACTCTTGAGCCCACCCAGGGAACTAATAATCTAACCCCAAACTCCCCCAATGATCGATATGGGATTTTTGAAAAGGCCAGTAAAGCCACTGCTACTAAAGGTGTACTAACCCCGTGACATTCAGAAACCTCTCCATTTGTTAGTACTTGGTCAAATTTGTTAGTACTTGGTCGTATGAAATTAGTACTGATATCCTGCAATATAAGAACCAAAAGTCAAATTTGATTAATATATGATATGATGCTGGTTTTTGCACAGCATACTTGGTCATTAAGGTAGTAAAGGAGAAACCAACATTGAAAAAACGTTTTACTGGATCATGCCCAATATCTCTGGATCATGTGCTATAGCTACTGTTGCCATGGAACTACCAGGAAATTAATATAAAAAAGTTATATTGGGCTGCAACAAGTAGTACTAGATTCAACTAACATGAATACACAATGATAAATGTTTCGTCCATAATAAATTAATAAATATGAGATATAACACGTTTCCATTTAATATTAAAAATGATTTAATTCTTATTGAAAAGACTAGGTAAAAGATTGCTTTTATTGTTGCTATAGGAACTACCAGAAAATTAATATAAAATAAATTCTATTGGGCTACAACAAGGACTATTTCAATTATGAGATTCATATTTCCATGAATACAGAATGAATAAATATTTCATCCATAATAAATAATTTGCAAAAATTTCATCCACGCAAGATAAAAATTCTTTAATAAAATAATAAATATGAAATATGAACTAATTCCATTTAACATTAAAAAATGATTCAATTCTTCTTGAAAAGACTAGTTAAAAAATGGTTCCTTGCGGTCTTGTGTATCATTTGTTCTTCTTTTTTGTGATAATGATGAACTTCTAACTGTGTGCCTGTTCGAAAGTGCTGTAAATTTGAATTACAAGATGCTGATTAAGCGGGGTTCGAATTTTCTCCATTGGTCTCTCTATTATTTAAATCTAAATTATTATAATTTTATAAATGGATAATATCAAAAACAGGTTTCTGACACTTTTATCTAACACTCCTCTAATTTCAAACATTATACTCATTGAACAATTTGATTTTTCCAAAAAAAGAATTCTTTAAGGGCAATTTAGGATATTAGTGTGGTTTTTCCTGCACACATCAGCCAAATGGAATCCAAATCTATTATATAGGAGAGATATGTGTAATTTTTGGAACGTAGAGGGAGTTAGTTGTGATTTTCACAAATCTCAATGGAGATTTCTGAAATTATCCCTTTTATAAAATCATTGAATTGTGGGAGGGAAGAAGGGAGAGGGGGAGGAGAGACAGACAAAAAAAAGGGGAGGGTGGCAGCGGTGTCGGTTGATGGCACCTCCGGTGATGATGGGTTGAGGTGGGGAGTAGGAAGAAGGAGAAAGAAAAGAAGAAAAAAATTGTATATTTTTTTGGTATTTTGGGGTGTGTATTTTAAAAATTTTGAGATGTTCTTAGAAGGGTTTTTACGGACAAAATCTTACATATATAAAGCATGAATCGCTTATGAACAGTGCGCAATGGACCGGTTATCCCATGATTGTTGTGACTTTGAGGGCTGTTTTGGTCTTTTGGCGATGGATGGCACTGGTTTTGAACAGTATCAAGGCATTTATGAACCATATGAAGGCATGCACTTCCCACGCCCAATGCATGTGGTCTTTCTCCACGCGTCCCAGTATTCCACACCACGACTCGCCTTTTTGCACCTCCGACGCTACTTAGTCTGCTGCTACTCGGACCGATTCTCTCTTCAATCTTCAAATTGAGATAATACTGCGGTTGAAAATTTTGGTTACTCTTTTAAGTCCGATTCCATGTGGTTATGATAATATCATTATTGTACTTTGATCTTTGTAGGCCAAAAATCTTATCTTCGTACGCAAGGTAATCTCCATGTAAAAAATATTTCCTGCACACAAAAAAAAATTATATATATAAGGATCTCTATGTAAACATTTTTTTTGGCAAAAGGATAAACTTTCTTCATAAAAAAATGCAATTTAAGAAATGGATTATAGTTTTAAACTTTTACAGTAGGTCCAACTTTTTTCTTTTGAGCATGAAAAAATGATTCAGTAAATACATATTTTCTAACCTTAAACACAAGTTTATTATCCCATTTGTAGAATAGTTCCACCAGTTATTTCTTAGCATTTTATTCTAACCAATCCTTAAACACAAGTTGATTTGGAATTCACCATTTAAAGTTTCTAACTATCTCTTGATTTTGAATATCACTTTTATTAAAAAAAAAGAAAAAGTAAAAGAGAAACTCACCTATTTTAGCACATGATTTAAGAACACAAAATAACCTATAAATTTGCAGCTTATGATACAGATTACCAAAAAAAAAAAAAATCAACAACCAAGTAAGAGAAAGAATCATCAAATAAGTAAGAATTATAAATCCAACGAACCTAGAAAGTAGAAAAGAAAAATTTTAAGCTCATTAAATTATTAGATATTGTATATATCTAAGCCATTATCTTAGTGAAAATTCAAAGAGCTTCTACCATGCTCCTCGTACTCACCACATAAAGTGTTGCCTCCTATACAAATTATCAAAACCAAAATCATCAAAATCTCCAAGAAAAAAAAAACAAAGAGATAGCCAGCCTAAAAAATGGAAGAAAGAAAGAAAAATAAGAAAATATGTATATTCACCCTTGCAAGTTAAAGTTGTTCAATATTGAGAGTCTGAGGCTTATTTTCAACAGATGATGTCCTATCCAAAGAAAGTATCGTTACTCCCTCCATTCTTGAACACTTTTAATCTATCAATCAAACAATCATCTAAATTGCAACAAAAAGAATAGGATCCAATATGAAATCCTAATTAGGAGAAATGGTAGTATATATAAACCGAGGTCATGGTGGGCTAGAGTTGAATAAAAATTATGTGTCATGAATATAGACCTATTAATGTAAACAAAAAAGCCACTGAATATACAAAAAAGATTAATTCAATTTTACATTGGTTTGAAAATATTTTTAAATATGTTTGAATGCTCATTCAAGTCTAGCAAACAAAAGAAAATGACAAACCCATTTTATAATTGTCTTTCTTTATTTCTTTCTTCTAAAAGATTGTTAAATGTGAATTACTAGCAAACAGAAATTGTCAAAAAAAATGGAAATTGTCAAATTGCTTGTCTTAGAGAAGTAACGTGACTAATAAGCAAGGCTACACATTACATATATAGTTATATGCCTTTTAGTTCTACCTAATTTTAGGCATTACTTATTGATTCATGCTACATTAAGAATGTTAAATAATCATGCCTTTTAGTTCTGCCTAATTTTAGGCATTACTTACTGACTAATGCTATATTAAGAATGTAAGATAACCTGATTTCAAACTCATGTTTATTTGTGCAATTAGGAAAAAACACACACTCGCACACATGGCTGTATATCTAACAAAGAAAAAAAAACACACAAACATAGCAGCAACATAATGAGTCTCAACTACCTGACGCCTGGCGTCAGGGCTAAAAAACTAGTTACAAGGAAACTTGTCTATTAAAAACAGGGCCAAAAAACAAATTCAATATTAAAACTGTCACATAGAGCCTAGGATTTGAAATAATGCAAATTCAATTTTGGTTGTTAAAAAAAAACAATAATCCTTCAAGATTAAACAAATGGGAATCTGTGCATCACCTAACGATTTTCTAAGCAATAGTACCCAAAGTGGACGAATACTTGTACCAATCTGTGGTCTTATATTATCAAAGAACTGAAGAACAAATATAACAGATCGCAATTAATTATTTTTCTTTTTTCGTTGGTGTTAAACATCATTATAGTGAGTTGAATAGAGGTTGTACTCCACCATTGCATCAGCAGTGCTTTTGATTAAACGACTAAGTTTTAGCCTTACAATAACCGGAAAACCGACTTCCTCCGATCGGCAGCATCTCCCTGGCCTCATTGAAAGTCGGATTCCACCCAAGCACGGTGATAGCTCTTCCATTATACTTGCCTGCAAGAAAATCAAACTTCATGGTCATCAGGTGAGCTAACTCGTCATGTGAAGTTGATGCATAAAACCCTAGTGCTCTTCCAACCATCTTGGAACTCAGCTCTAGCCCATGCCTCAATGGATTATCAATCATTAGGAAGCTTAGCTGGTTCTAGTTTTTTTTTTTTTTTGGTGGGGGGTGGGGGGTGGGGGGAGGAGAAGAGGGGAGCTTAACTGGTGATTTCACTACTCTAGTTGAAGGGTTGGACCGCTCTACTTGTCATGCCACAAAAACCTAAAATGACTTGGCTTTTCCTCTCTCAATCTCAATGCCTTGTGATTAATGGCTTTAACAAACTCGTATTGACTATCTTTCCCCTGAGTGAAAAAAAAATGATGAGTAGAAAACACATGGTGGAGATAATGGGGAAATTGTAGGACGCTGAAATTCTTGCCATTGTTTTAATGGCAAAGCGGGTGAGTTGTTGAAAATTGGTTGTTCGGTTATAAATATGTATATTTTTGTTACATGTTAGTGCATATACTAACATATTTGAATGTATGAAAATTACTTTCAGTTATGTCGAATTTTAATTTTTGCATATACGACATCCATCCATTGTTGTTAGGGCAGCCACAACGCCCGTGTAATGGGGAGCCATTACACCGCTGGAGCCGTGTCATGGAGATGATGCGTGTAAATCCATTGAAGGTGGGCCCTATGGCAACAGTAAAATTCCAGCACAAAGCACATTTAACATTTCCAACGGTTATATCCAACGGCACTATTTTTAGAATTCTATATAAACACACAACACTTTTTGCTAAAACATATCCCAATATTCTACTCTATTATTTCTTTTATTCTCTCACACACTTCTACTCTCTCACTCATTTAATTCATTTTTTGTGATTATGGATGAAAATTGGAGTAGTTTTACAAATATGTTAAATGCTCCAAATATAGAAAATTCATCATCCTCACAAAATCAAAACCCCCAAAATTTTCCAAATTACCCATTTTCTGGTATTCCTACAAATGTGCAAAATTATGCATTTCCCCCAAATTTATCCACTTCCAATCATCCATCAAATTTGTTTAATTTCCTACGTAATTATTTTTAAAAAAATAACAATATATTATTTTTGAAACATAGAAAAAGATATATTATTCAAACTTAAAAATTAATAATATCATTTTTAGAAAATAAAAAAATTCAAAATGTACAAAATTTAACGAAAGTTAGTACTTTATTTTTTAAAAATAACAAAATTAGTTTTAAAAATTACTTTATTTATTTATGGGATATGAGTTATGCATTATTAAAATAAATATTTGATTAATTGTGGACCCATGCTATTACACCTTGTGGAGTGTAATCCATTGTGAGTGAAAGTGTAATAAAAGAGGAGAAAGTGGAATGTTGACGTGGCATGTGGATTACACTCCACAAAGTGTAATAGCATTGTGGATGCTCTTAGTGTATATACTGAATGAATGCTGATGGCCTGGGCAATTATAAAAATACCACATTGAATTCTTGAAAGCACTACTGCACTTTTCCAAAGAAACTCTAGAAAAACAAAAGAGTCAACTGTATCGACAATTATGGTAAATTTTACCTTCCACTTTGAATATTCTTAAAAACGATTAACTCTTCTTTGCATGGGATCTTCCATTTTGAAGCACCTTCAAGCTCTGGCGATGTCGACATTTTGAGGGAAGGGAAAAGGTGCTTTTTTGAGAATAATTGAAATATCACTTTAGATTTCTACTCCTGAGAAGTGCAAGTGTGGTCCCTCACAGGTCAGCTCGTTTGATCACGGTTTCTTCCTTAAAACCGTTGTCCAGCCTCCCGCAAGAGTTCGAGTCCCGTGATTAACGTGTTCAGAGGGATGGAGCCTCTCCTCCCGAGACGAAATGAGATTAGTCAAACCTCGTAAAGATTGATCCGAACACCCACTCCATCAGAAAAAAAAAAAAGTGCAAGTGCCGTTGGCAAACTACTGAAATTGCAATTTGCTGCCTAAATAGTACACCCCAGATAAGAGATTTTTTTCGTCTATTGGTTTTAAAATGGGATTTCTGTTCTAAATATTGCAGTACTAATATTTGGATTAGTTTGTCAATGGCATGAAAAGGAGTGGCCTACCTTATGGACGTGTAAATCCAAGAGTACACATATATCACATTCATATTTACTAAATTCAGATTTCAGATTTCAGTTTTGTCAAACGCAACCTTAATCAAAACTAAGCTAAATTGTTTTATTAATTTCATCACTTATCTTTAGTTACCTATGAACGTACCCCTGCTTGTCTTTACTCATGGTTCCAACAAGACAATCCAAGAAAGAATCATATGGGTCCAACAAGCAGTAGTTGAAAGCTCTGATTTTACAATCCAACCCTGTACTTGAATGACTAAAACAAAATGAAACCTGCATTCCATGTTAGCACCACATTCTTTCTCTTCTGGTTAGACATGAGGCCACAGAAAAGAGCAATTGAATTAAGAGTAGATACAGTTTCTCATACTATATATTGTAACTGCAAAATTAGTTACAACTTTTCAAGGAACCAGACAAACTTTAGGTCTGGGATTCCATTTCCATTAGACTATGAAATTATCCAGGAGTTTTTAGTCTCCAACTAAGTACCAGTAATCCGAGAATCATTTGACTATTTCCAGCCTGTCTGTCAAAACCAAAACAACAGGGCTGCAATACTGTCATCTGCTATTTGCATGTAATATATCACAAAGCTCTACTCTACAACCATTCTGATTGAAACTTCTACAGCTATACACCACCAGATCACCAAGGTTAAACCTGTAGAGAAGAATTGTATCATTAGTCAATTTCATTTCACACCTTCACCGCGTGCGTCCAGAGCTGGATTTTCTTTCTCTGATGAATGTGTGATTATACAGTCAAGACATGTAAAACACCTTCAATGAAATATGAAAACATCATGCTGAAAATTAAAACTATCATAACTTAAACTACAGGCCAACTCATAAACGGAAAGAGGAACATTCATGCCATCTTACATGATAATGGGCTCAAAGTGGACCTTCACTTACTATGAATATTCATTAAAGTTTTCCATTTTTTATTAAGTTACAAACTATTAAAAAGTACAGCAATGAAAATAAAGGGTTAGTGGTTGGCAGTTTTATTGCCAATACTTAGTTAAGCAAAGAAAGAACCCCAAAGGTACAAGACGTCTCAGCCCCCTTGCTTTCTCCAGAACACAAGTACAGCAGACATGTAAAAGGAGGTTGACATGTAAAAGGAGGTTACTACTTAACTAAGCACTTGAACCAGATGATCTGAGGAAACATACTAGGGAGACATGTATAAATCATATTTGTAACTACAGAAAGACCATTACCGTGAAAATATTCTATTGTAATAACATGTTACAAAAGCACCATTACTGTGAAAATATTTTATTGTAATAACAAAATGACGGTGGAACTCAAAGAAAAAAGGAACATACCTATCAAACATAAACCTTCATTATAAGCTTCTTTTAATGATGCCACCAGTTAAAGAGAACTTCATATCCATCACCTCAGCAAATCCCATGTACATCCGTTCGATGCAAAGCAATCTTGCATAAAAATCACTAAAACTTCTTTGCCCTAACACTACTATTTACATTTTTGAGTCACCAACTTGCAAAAATTTACTGCTAAACAGAGCCTTCATTCTATGCAACAAGAACAATGGTGTTATGCTTCAATCCCCCAGATCCTACAGCAGCAACAGTCTCAACATTCTCTTCAAGCTTGTCAGCAGTAGAAGCATCAAGATTACATGGAGTGGTAGCCCCATTCACAAACTCAATTGTTGGTTTGGAAACTTCTCCACCTTCAATAAGAAGCAAGAAGTAAGCATCTTAACAGCACGGATAATAAAATGTGTCAAGATTTGATGAATTACCCATAGTAGACGTTTTTCCTTCTGTGCAAATAGGCTTCTGCAACATATCTGTGCCAGGAAATGCAACCATACTCATATACTTCATTTCCTGCCTCTTTGATTCCTCAAGGGGGAGAAAACCAAAAGCCTTTGTCCATGTTTCTCTAACTTCAGCTACAGCAGGAATGACCAGCTTCTCCACATTAAGAGAGGAGAGAGCCTGCAACAAATTTAGGAGATTTAGATCCAAAAGGTACAAGATAAAGGGGGCAAAATAATCCAAAAGATAGGATATGAATAGGCAAACAACATTATATGACCCCTTAGAGTGGGGGAAAGATTAAAATCATGGAACCAGCAGATCAATGAAACAGACAACTGCATGCAGAAAAATCAGGGCAACAGTAAAACCCATAATGCATTGTAAATCAATATCTGATCTAAAATAAAGAGCTTGCACATCACCAGCACCCGTAGCTGAAAGGGAACTCCAGCTGCATAGAACTTTTGTTACCAATGAACTTTTTTACCAACTCTAATAAAATATTCTAATAAAATCATTAAGTTGTTACCAGATATAACTTGATTGAGATACATTTTGCTGATAACATTCAACACATTAAAAATCACAACTTCCACTATGTAGATGTCAAAGGTGGATGCTCAGGTAAAGTCATCAGTATATAAACTATGACTTGTGAGAGCAGACTTCAGAATATCTGAAAGTGCAGTGTTTGGACAGTGCAGAATACATGAATGGGATTAGAATGAAGATTAACGCAGCAGATTTTTGTTTTCTTTACTTTTCTTTTTTCTGGGTGAAGTCAAGCCAGCAATTAGAATAACATGGATGTAGCAGACACAAACAAAAATATGACAGGGATCACTTGGCTTGTTCTCCATAGAGCTCATCTCAGTAAGAAACTTAAACATAAAGTCTATCACCAACCCCAGTGGGACCTAAACATAAAAACGAACTTTGAAGCACAAAGTGGATACAAGACAAAGAGAAGTAACAAGATAACAAACATGTAATCCCTTCTACGGCTATAATGTTTTTCTTTATAAAATCTGCAGTAGAATGCTCTCTTAGCTACTTATACGCATGTATGCTTGTATGTTCACATTCTTCCATCTTCCAACTTTTACTGACAGGATTGAGATAGTGAGAAATTCTCTACAAATTCCACATTAATCCTTCATAGAATCTGGTACTGAAAGCAATAATGCAGTGGAAACACCTTATCTTTTGAAGTTCTGGAAATCTAGAACTTGTTCCATTGTGCAGTCATAATACTTACTCGAGCAAACACATGGGCATTAAACACCACATGAATGAAGTACATCCAGAAGCTTTGATTTCCATAGTGGGGCCTCTTATAAGCATTAAAGAATTGACAAAAATATGAAGGTATAGACAGGAAATACCAGTTCAATTGCAGTAAGAAGCCGACGGCACATCCCTTGACGTCGATAAGTAAAGCGAGTTCCTATGAAAGGCATCTCAGCTACCTGATTCCCATGCACTCTATTGTTAAAAGAGAAAAAGATTCGAGTGTTAGCTTTTAGATTATAAAGACGGGCAAAAAATTATGGCACACACAGAGAAGTTGGATCCAATATTGCTTGAACTCTGGCATTTCAGCAAATCAGCAAACAGCCAAATAAATGGGCAAAATATCTAACGACCATAGAAAGAGATCATCACATATAAGGTGCATCTTTATCATATTTACTGAAGGAGTACATGAAAGTAATTCAACATTTATGGCTTACAGTTTGACAAATCATTATTATCTATGCAAGAAACCAGCCCTGGATCTACCTTAAAAGAAAAGCTATAAAAGTGACAAGAGTGGAGTTTGTAATGGTATTTTAAGACCACAAAATCAAAAAGTAACAGTCACAACACTATTTGGTGCAAAATCTTTGAATACCTAATATATGGAAAGGTCTCAGATTGGAAGGTCTCACAGAGATCATTTAAGATCTTAGTAAGGGTTACAACAGAAAACATTGGCAGTGGAATCAAAACATATGCTTCCAGTTGACAGTCATATACTACTCATTTCATCCTTAGAGCGTTACTAACAATCACATTCTCTATCTTGCTCAATAGGGCCCTACTGGTTGGGTTCATCACTTTGCTCACATATAAAATAGAGTCCAGTGAATAACCACACAATCTTACATTGTACGTGCAACTTGCCGTCAAAATCCCAGATACATGCAATGGCCAACTCAACCTGAGTAGACTAAATCATGACCATAACTAGGCTATTTAATTGCTCGTTTCCTGAAGATTTATCTTCCAAGAAGACCAACAAGCCTCTGCTATTTCCAATACCATATCATGCAAGCCACTCAAAATATGCAAGTTTGTTCGTGCTGTTTAGCAAAAAATGAAAGTCAACAGTTATAACTTAATTGTTTATCCTATTGTAAACAATAAAGGGTAATATCTGCATAGATGATTGCAGTTTGGGTCATTAAATCAACCAGATTAACCCAGCATGTAAATAAGTATGATCATTCTCTTCATGTTTCTTATTGCACATAAATATAAACAAAAATAATAGAAAGGGAAAAAAATTAAGGCATGTGATAGTTTCAGAAATTCTGATGGCTCAAAAAACATTGCAAGGCAACAGAAGAACCAACTCACAACCTTACAGCTGCTGCAGAGACAAGTTCATCTCCCCTCTCTAAAATGAAAGTATAGAACCACTGGAAGTTTAGCCTTCTCAAATTTGATCTGGGAAAGAAAAATTGTCAATAAATATTACATTTTATTCTACGCTCAAGCTAATGTGCATAGTTGGTAGATTAGCTACATATTCGAAAACAAGTAATAAAAATTTATTTGGAAGATTAGCAAAGGAAACAAGAAGGTTCTCCAAAAATTAACCACTTTACAGCCAAAAGAATAAGCCAGCACCAAAGAATATCAAAGAATGGAAAGATGACAGGTCATTCAAGCGTCAAGTGCAAACCCCGTAAAATAAGAAAAGAAGTAAATCTTCACCTATCAAGAGTGGAAAAAAAGTTTGGTTGCATGGACTTATCAAATGCATTGCTAGTTTCATCTATTAAAAGTCTTTGTTGTAAGTGATGCTAATACAGATGATACAAAAAAATAAGGCATAAGTTTCAACATCAATAAAAGGAACCTAGACCAGCTAGATCTCCACCAAAAATATAGAGTATATTAAGAATAAACAGCTGCAATATAAGAAAACACAAACTTGACTGCAATGTGATTGCCAAATTATTATTTCATTGTTGCCTATACACTTGAAAATAATAAGAAAACAGAAAAAGCCACTCCTATAACCTTCCCAAGTATTTTAAGACACTCCACAACAGTGCTAAAAAAATTAAGCACACCAAATAAGGAAAATGATAGGTACGTACCCGCAGCTGTATATCACACTCTGAATCACATTAATGTTGCTTCTCTCGTCAATGATAGGTTCGAAACACTCGTCCATGAGGGAAAGTGCGATGGCCAACTTAGAATTGCATAGAACCTCCAATGAATCAGCATTACCAACCACATCGGTAACAACATCTTGACGACGAAGAACGGTCCACGAGTATCCTGCTTCCAACTCATGTCTCACACCAAGAAGCTTCTGTAGATTTTCATATAGCTGTTTAAAGAATTCAGTACAATTAATAAAAGTGGGTAAAAGTTCATATTAACCATAAGCCTAATCTAACTATAAATAGGGCAGAGGTTGTGTTAAAGCGCATTTAATGCATGATAAACCTCTAGATAATATATCCAAACCCAAGTATACATCATTTGGCAGGATAGAATAAGGAGAAAAAAAGCCAAATGCTGACCAACCTAGAAATAAAAAGTGGAATGAATACGTTCAACAAAACTAAGCAAAATGGATCTCTATCTATCACAAGATGCATTACTGCTAAGCATTCACATAGATGCCAGAAAGGTAAGAGCAAGATCTGAAATATTAGAACGAGTATAGCGTGAAACACAAATAATGGAATCCTTGAATAAAGCTTAACCAACCAAAAATCATATATTTGTGGACTAAATTCAGTTACCGTAAAACTCATGTCCACAGAAAATGCACTCATGTTCCTCAACATAACAACTGCACAGATATGTTCAAGAATTTTTAGCATGTACACATTCTGTCCAAATTTGCTTACTAACTAGAGGCACAATAAATGCATCAATATTAATCAATAAGCTCATACTTTACGAGTTTGCTATAGTTAAGTCATGATGTTGTATCTCAAATTTCTGCATGGTTATAAAAGGTTATACTCAAACTAGAGCATCAGGTATCTCCCCCTCAAAAAAAGAAAAAAAAATCCATGCCTTGTGAAGTCCACTATTTAGTGCAGTGGCATTTAACAAATTTAGGCATCAACATATGGCCTTCAATGTGCATGAACTAAGATGAGCACATGTGCTACAACTTGAGTCCTGTTGAAATACAAGCCAAGTTGTCTGCAAAGAGGAACGTGTTTACATTATATAATCAGTATCATACCTTCTGGCAGCCCCTCCCACAAAATGAAAAGTCTGCTGCATGATTGTCTACAGCATCCTTTCCCGGTCTGCAATGAGTATGGACTGCATTGAAATGGGACAGGTTAAAAGTTATCAAAAATGAAACAGAAAATGAGAAATTAAAGCAAATGAATGTCACAGAAATTACAGGAGATTGTATATATTTACTTACATATTTCTTCACAGAAATAGCATCTGAACCTTTCATAGTCATCCATATAATCAATCAGAACAGGATCAACTTTTTTCTTATCAGGATTCTCCTCCGTGTCAGTAGCATCATCTGTACCAGGAGCATCATCCGTACAAGGAGCATCGTCTGGACCAGGAGCATTCTCAGTACCCGGAGCATCATCACTCAGGGAGGCTTTCTCAGAGATCTTCTCACAGAACTCAGCAGAGAATGCCATCCCACAGAACTTACAGGAACAGTAAACACACCGCCAATATCCAACTGGCTCGTGCTGCAATGGAAAGTGAGGAAGATATATCATCTGAACTATTTAGAAAGGAGAGAAAACTAAAAGAATAGGAGGCAATAGGCCATAGTCACCATACTTCCATCTGCAAGCATCTATGATGAAATGTTGATGAGCAACCATCACAACAGGTCAATTCACCACCATCTGCACATATGTTACAGGTATCGTCATGGGGATCATCACCAGCAGCAACATCAACATTTACTTGATGGAATCCTATATTATCAGTCTTTTCTTGTTTACTCCATGATTCTCTAATGCACTGCAGAAGTGAATGTCCAGACTCCAAAAATATGTTCTCATAAGCCTGACCCAGTGAGCTACCAGCATGAGACTTAAAATCTGCACAAGTCACTACTTTACCACAACAATCACAGGATATACCCTCGCTAGTTATCCTCCCTTCGAGCAGCAAAGCAGTTCTTTCATGATTCATGCACTGCACCTTGACCCCTGGTGATACAGTTCCCCAGTCAATCATCCACGAAAGTAGAGTGCGTTTCCCCTTGTACATCTCAAAACCATCAGCATCATGGTCATTTTCAGGGCAACGAGCCAAAAGAGTACAAGGCTTTCTTTCTCCTTTCTTTCTTGATTTTGACTTTCTCCTTCCTGAGAATATCACTTGGTTACCTTGCTCAGAAATATCCACCTTCTTCTTCCTAGATGGTTTCTCTCCGAGATGTGGGTTAGCATTGGAGTTTCCTTTGCACTTGGAGAGAGCTGTGCCATCATGCCCCTTTCCAGTCTTACTCCCACCCACTTTTGGTAGCTTTTTGCATTTTTTCCCTTTCTCTTTCGTAATTCTATACAGTTTGCTAAGTTCATCCTCTGGAATCAGAGTAAAAGCAGATATGGCCTTGGCATCTGCAGTCCCATTTTCGACCATTACTTTAAGCTTTTTATATGCCAAGGTAACTGACCAGTAAGTTCTTCCTTGATGGTCAACATAAACTGCATCACAGTACTCTTTGCTCATTCTTGGTCGATACTCAATTGTCCAACCTGCCTCCTTGAGAATGCTGATGATTCGATTTCTCAGCAGCTGTTTTTCTGTGTTGCGTCCCACTTCGCCTTCATTTTTGTGATTGCTTTTCTCCTCCTGGAGCTTAGGCATGTCAGACTTCACTTTTTCCTTGTGCCTTTTTACCTTGACAACTTTGGCTCTCCGTAAGTTGAAATTTCTCTCGGATCCTGCTTTTGTTTTCTCGCCGGCAGCCACCTTCAAGTTTCCACTTTTCCCGTGAACTTTAGGAGGTCTTCCACGACGGCCCTTCACAGTTTTCCTTCCCCTCCAAGGAGGTCGAACACTTTCGTCAGCTTCAACCTTTGTCTTTATAATCTCCAACTGGCCTTCATGGTCTCCTGCATTCCCTTCTCCCTGAGCCTGCTTCACACTACCAGTTGAAGCTATTGTCCTAGACCTCAAAACCCTTCCAAGTATTAGAGGCCTAGCTTCCACAGCCAACTTTTCAACCTTCTTTCCCCCATCTTCACTAACCCCATCACCACTAGGATTCGTCTTCCTTTTCCTTCCTCTGCGGCCCTTGCTAGTTTCCTGCCTGCTTTCACCAGTACTAGGATCAGCAACCACATCTCCAACCATATCAGCATCTCTACCATCTTCCAAAACTTCATGCGTACTCCCATCCTCCCCAATTTTTGCAAGTTTAGCACTCTCCACCTTCAGGGACTCCAGTTCCGCACCCCCATCACCAGATAGTCCACTCGCCGCCACCTTTCTTTTTCTCCCTCGTCGTTTTTTACCTACCACTTCCCCGCTTATGCTAGCACCACCACTCACATCAACATTTACAACACCAATATCAGCAGCATTTGTACGACATGCCAAAGGTTCAGACTCGCTCACCTGCTCAGTGACTAAACCTGCATTGGTCGAAGGAAAATGAAACTCAGCCTTCCCCACAGCATCCTCAGAACATTCACCACCATTGCTTTTCAAATTGTTTTCTTCCTTCCCTTCGCCCCCCTCTCCTTGTCCAACATCATCAGCGTCAGCATTGTCAGCAACCTCCATATTAACACTAGAATAAACATCTCTACCGTCTTCTTGAGCAGAAAAATAATCAGTAGAAGAAGGCGAGGCAGAAGAGGGCATTTTATTTTCAGTAGGTTCCTTATTCAAATCAAGCATTTCCCTTTCCCCTTTCTGCCGAGCATTTGATCTCAAACCCTCCCTCATCTCCTTTACCAAACCCTACAAAAACAAAATCCCACATAAAATCCAAAAGGGTTTTCAAAAAGAAGTTAAAACCAAAAAAAGGAGAAATCAAAACAAGACAGAAAGACGGAAACTGGAAACACTAAATACTAACCTTTTCCAGCAATTCCAATTGAAAAACTTCAAGATTTTCTATCTCCTAACAGACGCTGAAAAAGAATTATAGATTACACTAGATTTCCAACCCAAAAAGGGACAAAAATCGCAAATGTACCAGGGAAGCAATTAAAATTTACCCAAAAAAAAAAATCAAACTTCATACCAAAAAACTTACCAATAAAGAAAAATTTCCCGAATAATCAATCAAGATTGAATCAAGGCCTTCTCCTCGAAAAGTCAATCCTTCAATGACCAGCTGCATTAAAAAAATTCGGGAAAAATAAAAAAATCGAAAGGGGTTTTAGATTTTGTAAGGGGAAAATAAAGGGTTTTTGGGAACTGCGGAATTTGAGTTCAAAAGGACAAGAAATGGATGTCGGAGTATATATGGGTCCGAGGTCGATGAAGTGAATTACTCTTTAGGACTGACGGGTTTGTCGAATAGCGCTTAGACGGGGCTACATTTTGGGGAAGATGGGGAGGACCACGGAGGGCTAATTTTGTAATTTAAAAGAGGTATGTTAAGAACTTTACATGAATTTCCCTCCATAAAATTGAATCAAAGAATTTAAAGAAGGAAATTAAAATAAAAGTTTACAGACAGTGGTTTGACTTTGGTTTGATGGCATCTCGTTTTTAGGGATGGGGGTTTACTCTAACAAAATTCCACAGTTTAAGAACATTTTGGACCAACTTATCAAAAAGAGGGAAATAATAAAATTTAGCCAACTTTGATTTTTTTTTTTAATTGTAAGAGAATAAAAGTAAAAAAATAAAAGAAATAGCTTTTGAATTTTCTTTTTTCTTTTTTTAGAAAATTTTGGTTTCCAGATCAAAGTCAAGCATGATTTTGGAAAGAAAACTCGTACTCATGAATCATTATTGATTAATTACTAAAAGATCATAGATGCAAACTCAGTTTTCAACCAAAAAAAAAGTAAAAAAAGAGAGACATGGTTAAGTGCAAATTTTAACTAAAAAATAAAAATAATAAAAAGAAAAAGAAAAAGAAAATAGCTTTTTGGTTTTTTCCTTTTTTTAATTTTGGTATCTAGATCAAAGTTAAGGATGCATTTGATAAAACTAAAGTCTGAAGTTTCAAATCTAAAATCTGAATCCATTAAATTATTGAATTGTTAAGTATTAGTAAATGTAATGCATTTGAGTACAACCAATATTCAATAATAAGTAAATAACTTATCACTTAATTTTGGGATTAAGTTTTGTCTAGAAAATTTAGTGCCACTTAATTAATTTAGATATTCAATTTTTGGTTATCAAACGGTCTAAATATGTTAAGATCTAAATTCATTAAATTTAAGTACTGAATTGGATTATCAAACAGTACTGAATTGAATGTGATTTTCAATAGAAATACTCAAACTCATGATAGATTGAAAGGCATTGTTGAGTTGCATGGGGTTGAAAAGGTTTTGGGGAAAATTAATTGATTTAGAAAAAAAGTATACCTCAAGAAAGGGATCAATCAAAATTGAATTGTAAATTAAACCCGATCAACTGCTAGGTAATAGTGAAACAAATTAATGAAAATTTTGGCTAATCATAAATTCCAAAATGAAATATTTAAACCTAGATTTTGTCATTTGTTTTGATTAATTAAATTATTTGCTATCATATGAATATCCACATTAAATACACAAACTAGAAAAATCTGATTTCTTAACCTAAAAAAAAAATTAGAAAATAGAATCATGAGAAGAATTTATAGATCTAATAGATCCGCAATCCAAGAATATACTTCTTGACTCAATAAAAAATATCTTAATTTTTCAAAATCATTTTATATATTTGTCGACATTCTAAATTGAGTAACTTCTAAGTGCTCTTTTTTTTCAAAAAAAAAAAAAAAAGATCATGGATATGATTAGTAAGTAAATTTGAGGATCATCCAAATGGGATTGCATTTTTTTCCAAAAGAAAAAATCCATAGGGTTTGATTAAACTTTTGCTTTTGAAGATCTCTTCTGATATAAATCAAGCGGTTCTACTAGAATTGAACCAAAGAATAATGGAAAATCAAGTAAGGGAATTTAGAGTTTGAGAAACTACCTATATGATTATCAATTCTTTTGAGATTCAGCAAAGATCAAACAGTTCTAAGTTGTTTTGACTCTCACTGATTATGAACAATTTGCTCTCAAACTATTCTATTCGATTTTTTTTTTTTTTGGGTGACCAAAAAACTGTCTTTCTAACTCTTGGGATGTTAAAAGAAAGTTTTGCACTTTTGTGGGGTAGCTTGGTGTGATGAATCATACCTATATTTTGGCACTTGTCTTGTCTAGCTCAGAACCCTCCAAAAGAGCACTAATCGTGCATTTGCTGTTTCTCGTCTTGTGTCTCCAATTGTAAAAGAACATAAACCTTCTTTTTTTTTTATCACAAAAGGACTGAGATTTCATTTGATCAAATTGAAGAACATAAACCTTGAATTACTTTAAAAGCTTATATAAAAACACGTATTTCTCATGCAAAAATTTAACGAAAAAATTTTGGTTTATGGCGAAACTTAAAAGTATATAGATTTTCTAATGTCAAACTATGGCAAGTAAACATCGCATTAAACTATTAGATGTACTAACGAGTGCACGTTCAGCACGTTAGGAAAGCTCAATTATTGTAAAACCTTTTTTTTCTCATTTTTTGGTTAGTCATTTTAAATATTTGAAGCTAGATTCTTAATTACCTTTTTTTTTGGGATAACCTGTACTGTAACATGGTCTGTCTAAACTTAAGGAGCTTTTAAATTTCTATTATTATCATAAAAGCTGGTATGAAGAACAGGTTTGCACTAACAAGAATAGTCTTATAGCTAATTAATTAGCCAATTAGTGGAGAATCGAATATTAAGACGTACTCGAGTATGCTGTTATTGGAGTCACATATCGACTGAATGATAAACTTTTGGGACTCATTTCAATATTCTTGTGAAGTGGACTGCTACTTAGTTGTTTAATCTTATGCACTAATAGGCCCCTTTATAACTTTTAAGAGTGTAATTAGGCTCGAGCCTGCGATATAGATTTCTAATTGTATTTGGGGCAAATTCATTTAAGTTTGACTTGCATATTTGTATTTTATCATCGGTTTTTTGCTTTTTTTTTTGGGGCAAATGAGAAGAACAGCATAAAACTAAGACTCTGTTTGGACTGGGGATTTTTTGAAAAATAAAATTTCAATTACAATGCCGTAGTAATACACAAACAAAAACAATCTCAAAAACACTATAAACAACTTCAAAAATACAAAAAAAAACAACCTAAAAAATATAAAAAACAACTTCAAAAATACCAAAAACATAAAAAAAAACCTTAAAAAATACAAAAAATATAAAAAATAACTTCATCTACAGTAATAGTTTTTCAATTACATTGCTACAGTAAAATATTTTAAAAATACATCTAAAAACAACTAATCCAAGCCTAAGTTAATAGTTTTCTAACCGTTTTTGGACATATTCATTTAAGCTCGACTAAACTCAATCAATCAAACTTTTAAACAAACAAAATATGAATGTCCAAATTCAAAATAATATATCTTCTTCAGTGATTGTTTCTATAAATTTGCCGCGAAGACCATAACAAGTCCAGCTAATGATTGCAAGAAGACTTGGCATCATTACAAAAGTCTACGTTCAGTCTTCACACTGCAATAATGAGTAGGGTCCATAATCAATAAATGGCATTTGGGAGAATTTTGTTGCCATAGTTTTCAACAAGAACTTTCCTTTTTTGTGTTCTATAATTATGTACGTCATAGTTTTCAACGAGAATTTTTCCTATTTTGTGTTCTATAATTACGTACACCGTGCCTTGTTTGGATTGTAATTTTTTAGAAAATTTTTGACATTTTTCATGAATATATTTTTTAATTATTTTTTTTACCTCACATATATCTAATCATTATAGTATATTTTTCTACAAAAAATTCTAAAAATAGCAATCCAAACTCCTAAAAATAGCTATATTTTCAGGCAAAAACTAATAAAATCATCATAATCTTACACTTGAATAATGTGTCACTTGGTCGCATAATGAGTTATTAGGTAAAGAAGGTGTCATTATATCCTTTGATGTCTATATATTTATTTCATGTTCCCAATGAATTTGGTGGTGGAGCAATTGAGCAAATTATCTGCCGTTTCAATTTTGAAAAAAAAAACATATGTTACTCTGTTAAGTGTAAACAATTGATGAAAAAGTTACATGGTATTGGAGAGTTTTTACTAGGCAAGCGCGAAAAAGTACGAAAATCACATGAATTAATGGAAATGGGGCTACATATATTCAAAACTGGAAATTAAAACCTATATGGACAAAATAATAACACAAGATAGGCTTAAATACATATAATTGTAAGGTAAATCTACTATTATTGGTAAGGCAAAGTTGGGGAAGAAGGGCAATGAAATTCCTCAAGATTAAAGTAGTAACAACCCTTGCTTGCCCTGGCTTTTCTACTTAGCAATAAGCAAAAGAGTTGGCCCCAGGGTTCTTTAGCTAGGGAAGTTTCATATATGTATATCCATTCCTATATTTATGTACTGAATATTTTGTACTTCCACCAAAGATTGTACCAATCTTCAATTAGCAATAACTTTTGGTATCCTTGGAAAGTTCTAATTTCTCACTGTATGAAAAACAAAGTAGGGTTAATGCATATCAGGAAGCAATTAATATTTGCTAGTTCTAAAAACTTCTTCATTACTAAAACTAGGAGTGTGTAAGATCGAAAAATTCCAATTTACCACTGAATTCCAATTGAATTCGGAATTCGGAACTGAAGTCGGGTTTTTTAATTTTGAATTATGCAAATTTAGTTCGAATTCGGTAATGAGATTTTTCAAATCGGAATTTCCGATTTAGAATTCACAATTCGAAATCGGAATTCAGAATTTCGATTTCGATTTCAAATTCATTTTTCATATATATAATTTTTATATATAGATGTAATATAACATTTATATAATAATAATAATTTTTATATTCCTGAATTCTGTGAAATAGGAATTTACCGAATTCCGAATTGAATTCGGAGTTAACGAATTCGAAATTTAATTTGGTCAAAAATTCTAATACCAAAATTTCAAAAAATCTTGATTTCAAAGTTCTGAATTACCAATTTCGTTTTTCATTCACACCCCTAGCTAAAACTACAATAATTGTACTGATAACAGTACTAATCCACTAGTAGAATATAGGGGAATGTAGAAGACTAGACAAATTTACGCGGGGGCAATCTTGAAGTTCCATAGGCCTCTTTTGAAAGACATTAGTATTTTTTTTGGCGGTCTTGTTATGGGGTGGCGGTGGGGTAGGATGCTGTCGGCCTCTCTGTCTAAGTGTCTATTCAGGAAAAGCCATTTAAATTTCAAGAAAAGTTGAATTGGAGGGTGAACTGGCCATTTTCAACCTAAGAGCCTATTTGAATTGCATTTTTTGGAGGGTTTGTGGAAAAGAAAATTATTATAACACTTTTTTAGAATATAATGTATATGAGGTTAAAAAATAATTAAAAAAATATGTAGAAAGAATATTTACGAAAAACATAAAAATTTTCTCCAAAAAATTGGCAATCACAAGGCATAAGTATTTCAAGTTTGTGTCGTACTGGAAGTTCATCTCCTCTGGACAACTAGCCAAACCAAGTTCGCAGTCCTATCCTTTTCGATTTGTATTTTGCTTCCCGTACGAGACAATATGCGTCATTTGGTCTTCTATATGAGCTGTTTTTGTATTACTTTTCGTCTCATGTGTATTACTAGCTTTATAGTTGTTTTTGTTGTCTTTTATAATACTATTACTCATTCTTTGATGTGTTTTGTTGGGTAATTCTACTTTTCATTTTATATTTTGATTGAAAATTTGTTGGCTATGTTTAGAAAGATTGATACCCATCATATGTTCATGTACATTATGCAACTACTTGAGTGAAATGCAAATTCTTTTTTATTTCCTTCAGAAGCTTTACAGAATTATTATGAAGCTACGCGACTAGAAATTGATCCCGATGATCAAAACTATATACAAAGTGGAGAAAGAATGAGAGACTTTCAAATTTGTTCTTGATCTTTTTCTTTGACCTTTCAAAGTTTTCACTTATTGTATACATTCTTTTTCTTTTGCAACCTATAATTCAACAGTAATGACAATTCTTAAATAGGGATAATTTTAGAAATCTCTCCTAAGGTTTGTCATAATATTACTCAATTCCCCTCAAGTTTTTAAAATCTCACTTACCTCCCTTGTTAACTTGACAAGACTAAATATTCCTACCAAAGGTCATAAATTGACAACATTACCCTTGTTCTTAATAACTATTTAACCAAAAAGTCAAAACAAAATAAATTTTAAAAGCAAAAAATGTAAATTAAAAAAAATTGCTAGCTAGAGATAGCAAAGGCTATGGATAAATTAAATCTAATCAATATCAATCACTTAGGAGGATTTTAGAGAGTAATTAACCCTTTAAAAAATTTCGTGTATAGTTAAAATTAAGGAAGTCAAAATATTTTTTGGAGAAATATGTTTTAATTCATGGTGTAGTTTAAGTTGTATTGAAAACTAAAATGATCTCTTCATATATGTGAAATTTTCAAGGCGTAAATTTTACTTTTGTTCCAATACAACTAAAAAAAAATAGTTTACGTCAAGAAATTTACACTTTATAAAAATGGATTAATCTTTCCTACATTAACAGTGTATATGTTGTCAATAAAAGATGAATGATAATTATGCAAAATTTGAATTTGAACTCCAACTTTTGCATATGTGTTATGGATCTAACGGTGAAAGTATATACACTGTCAATGTCCATGAGATTTATTCTCTAAAAATTTAACTTTATCTTTTTTTTTATTGACATTATAAGTTTCATAAGTAGGATAACATAAGGGTAGTATTGAAACAAAAGTTTTATCTTTCTTGTATTTCCTCCAAAGGGTTTAACATATTACAAGAAATGTCATTTCAAGGGAGGTAAGTGAGATTTTAAAAATCTCATGAGAACTGAGTGATATTATGAAAAACCTCTGGGGAGGTTTCTGAAATTATCCCGCTAAAAAATGCAGATGTTGGAGAAAAGGGACATATAAGAAATTATAAATCCCGTTCAATTTATGGATTAAATTATGGATTAAAACATATATGCACGTTAGATTAGGTCATTTCAACTTAATGAAATGAATAAATTAAGGATTAAAACATATATGCACATTAGATTAGGTCATTTCAATTTAATGAAATGAATAAATTATGGATTAAAACATAAATGCACATTAGATTAGGTCACATCTGAGAGAAATTTTATTTGGAAATCATAAATTTTTGATATCATTTTTATCCTTCTATGTTTCTATCTGTGTCATCCATATCTCTCTGACCAATTCCTTTCATTAATTACATTTCTTTATATCCTTTCAGTGCAACTGAATTTATTGACTTAAAACCAAATATGTCCAAAAGGTATTTTATGTATTTTTTTTTTGGTTGCCTGCCACGGTATCCAGGGCTTTGCCCTGACTAATCCGTTGGTCGACCCGGGTCGCACACCTGGCTGTGGTGGGTGAGTCTCCCAACAAGGGTAGCTGCATACGCCAGGTTTCGAACCCGAGACCTGCTTAAGCGGAACCAAGCTGCTTACCACTTGGACCAACCCCAGTTGGTAGGTATTTTATGTATGATATTAGTCCTAAGCTTCACTTTTCTTTTTAGAATAATACCTAAAATAATCTGTTTCCTCCTTTCTATTTTCTTCTTTTCTTTCCCCTTCTCTTATTTCTTTCATTTATTTTCTCATCTAAACCCTAAGCCCTTGATTCCATTTACTTCTTTCATTTAGTTTCATATCTAAACCCTGAGCCCATGATTCCATCTACCATATATAGCTTTAATTGGATCATATTTTCTACAGAAGAACTCGCCGTAAACTTTTATCCTTTGTCATGGGGGGTAAAGAGCTGATAAAAGAAATTTGTGGGGGCAACAGGGAGAAAAAGTGCAATTACAACTCCAAAGAAGTATGTCAGATTGTAATTAACAATAACAAGCCTCTTGGAATCATCCATGAATGTCCCTATTTACAACATCGTCATGAACTGGGGCCGAAATGGTAAACTAAGAAGACTTTGGTATTTATTTATCTGAGCAAATTGCACGAAATATCACTAAACTATTACAATGTGTCACTTTTGTACTAAACTTTTTCATTAGCAAAAAATATTACCGAACTAGTAAATATATATCGTTTAGATCACTCCGTGTACTTATACCGTCATGAGAGACGGCAAGTTACTTTTTCATGGACAATTTCGTCTGCTTGTTTGCGAATTCAATATCTGTGAACTAAATCAAATGCATGTTCAAGTTCCACACATTTGCCAATGAACCATCCACAAGAACACCACTAAATGGATGAATGATAAATATGCAAAAAAAAAAAAACATAAAGAAGGAATCACTTGCAGCTCAACATTAATGAACCAGGTATCTACTTGCTTTAATAGTTCTCCCTATACTTTCTTCTTTTTCAATGCTAGTAAGGCCCTATCTTTCTTCTTTTCGCAGAGCAAGCCCCTTGTAGCTTGCTTCTTAGCCTCAATCACATTCTTCGGCTGAGACACCGATGATGATGGAACATCACAAATTATTATGTGCATTTTCAATCACACGCTAAATTTGCATTGTTTGATCCTAAAATAGTCGAGTTCTTTAACATACCATCATCTATAGACCCTAAATAATAGAACATTCAAAAGCTTAAAAATATTGAATCTTTACAATACTAAAAGCAATCCCACAAAAAAAAACAAGCTTAGGCCTTTGGGTCTTGAGGGAGAGGATTGTCTGATCCACCTCTGTTATTTTTGGTTTCTTCACAAATACATATCCCATTATTCAATCCCCTCTATCGTAAGACCCCCCAAGAAAAAGCAAAAAAATTGATGATTGAAAAGCTATTATTCCAATCCAATTAATGAACAGTTATACCAATTAAAATCCAAACTTTGTGCTTAATAGAAATTCTTGTACAACCAAACGGAATAGAAAATCTGAATATGATGAAAACCCAAAAAATTTCTCAATTTTTGGAAGACCCCAGGAGGAAAACAAAAGAAAGAAAGAAAGAAAAGGCTAAAGCCCAAATGCAGAAAAGTTTAACAAAGGGGTTAGCTGTTGACTCCTGGGCTCTGGTGCTCAACCGAGACATTTAATGGATCAATCAACTCATCCCTTTGCCTTTTCAACCATTTCGCTGTCGCCAATCACTTGTGCTTTACTGCTAATTTTCATCTTCGGCCGATGCTTTGATTCTCCTCACTAATTACTCTGATTTTGCTGGATTAATGCGCAACTTTTCTCATCGATTGTTTGCTTTGTCGAAAATTTTGTCAACATTTTAAACCCTACTCACCCCTAGGGGTGGAGCTGAACCAAATAGCTCGGCTCGAGCTTAGTTATTTTGCCTCGAGTCGAGCTCGAGTAGTGCACTCGGGTAGTGCACTATTCGAGCTCGACTCGACTCGACAGCACCCTTACTCACCCCACTCTTGTCCTTTCATTATCACAAAAAGTTGTGCAAACAAAATGATCCCTCAAAAAGTTACTTTCCGTCTCTCCTAACAACATAAATAGACGGTTCATTAGCATAAAAAGTTGTGCAAACAAAATTATCCCTCAAAACGTTACTTTCCGTCTCTCCTAATGACATAAATAGACGGAGTGACTTAAATGGTATAGATTTACTAGTTTGATAATATTTTTGACTAATAAAAAAGTTTAGTGACTAAAAATGACACATTGCAATAATTTAGTAACATTTCGTGCAATTTACTCTATTTACGTCAAGCCAAAACTACGTATCTATTATATTACTTTCCTTCCCTATCTTTTCCTAAAAGACTTGCTCTTTGTTCTGTGACTTATGTCCCACCATAATCTTATTAGTTTTTTTCTTACCCTCTCACCGCTCCCCAGTATCCCTTTTCACCTCCAACTGTTAGATTCAAAATTTGAACTTTGAATGTTATAGCGTCTAAGAGTCATCACTGGGTTAACTCCTATGGGTCTACCATTCTCTTATTAGTCAATTAACTAGTGCAAAAGAAACTTTTGATTGACAAAGAAATTCAACGATCTAGTTAGACTGATACTAATATTCGTGTCGAATATATGTTATGCAAATAGAATTTGAGAAGTCTAAAACTAAATGTCTAATTTTTTGTTGGTCTTTAATTGTGTGTAAATTGTCACTTATGATCCATTGAATTTACTCCTTTTTTTTCCTTGTGTAAGTATTGTTGCACAATAAAGCGTTCACATGATTCTTTGTTTGATAATAAGGCAAATTTGCAATTCCTAATTACTACAAAACACCACATATACATACTGCACATACAATTATTTTCATAATATATTTGGCTTTAATACTCAAATCTGAAATCCCGTAATTTTGGAGACGACTCTAGTACCACTAAGGTAAAGCTCATTAGGGCTCATTGCCCATACTAGCTACAACCACACTTCTTGTGCGAGACCAGTGTTTATGCCTCACTACTCACCATCTCATGAGATGCTGGTGAGTTTTGCTTAAGTTAGAAACTACTCAACAAAGACATTATATTAATTCTCCACGAAAATTACTACAAGCTTAAAAACGGACAAAATATTTATTAGAAATAATGAATGCCCTACAATATTTCGCCACAATTACCACACACAATATATATAAATATATATATGTATATATATATATGTATACGTACGTATGTATATGTATATGTGTATGGAATACAAAAATAACAGAAACAAAGAAATAATTTAAAATAGCTCAGAATCAATAATGCATTACATAGACGTTATATTCAACAACAGCATCACCAGACTTGGGATCAAAGGTGTAAGTTGTTGCCAGAGCATAACCTCTAGCATATCGGAAAAGCCCACTTCCACCGATCACCGGCATCTCCCTGACCATGTTGGATGCTGGATTCCTCCCTACCACGGTGATAGTGCTTCCATAATACTTACCCTGAATGAAAGCAAAGTTCATGGTCATCAACAGACCAATCTCTTCTTGTGAAGCTGACGCATAAAATCCCTGAGCTCTTCCGACCATCTTTGAGCTGAGTTCTGGGCCTAGAGTTAACGGATTATCGATCATATTCACCAGGCCAAAAGCAGTGAATGAATTGTTTTTGGGTGGCGGCACCACCGTGATTGAAGTAGGTGTTTTGCCACTGAGGATGTCGTGCCAGAAGAACCTGAAATGGCTTAGCTTTTCTTCCTTCATCTTTATTGCTGTGGGATCAACTGCCTTGATGAACTCGTATTCTTCATCACCGTAAGTGACCTGAATGGTGATGATGGAAATGAAGATCAAGATGAAGATGGTGAGGAAATGGAATGCTGAATTTGTAGCCATGGAATGGAAGGTCAATTTCTTCTTGGAAATGTGTCGACGGTGCATCACTATATATAGATTGTGAGGCAAATGATTTGCACGATGAACACATATTTGTAAGCTTGAAGAAGGGGTTTCACAAGTTGGTTCTGTCCTTTCAAACCAATTCGTGTAATTCTTATTATATTTAATAAAAATTCGTACAATTTTAAGATAATTGACAAATTTAAATTTATACTTAAATTGTACGTGTTTATATTTAAGTTGTAAAAATTATATGAGCCTATTTGAATTGGATACAACTCAACAACTCATGAGGCCATCAAATGAAACAATTGAATAGGTGCGCACTGTTTTGGGAGCATTCGTTCCTACCTAAGCTGAGAAATCATATCATTTTCCCATTGACAAGGAGCCACATTTGTTGCTGAAGTTGAGGACTGATATTGCTTATTCCGTTGGGAACTGTTTGGAATTTTAGAATTACCTTAAACTTTATTTCACTAATCCCATTTTTTCCCAGTTTTCATTAGAATATTAATTTGACTTAAAATCTTGAGAAATAGAAACCAAAAAAAAAACACACACACACACAAATTCTCACATTAAGCATGTTGATCGGGTTTTAGTTACTATTGTCATTGAAATAATTTCTGTGAACATTGAAAAGATTGATTCCAAACCTCGATCAAGTTTGACAGATTTACACTTCAAAACAAGAAAACTTTTCTTTATAAGCTCTTAATATGTTAAAGAATTTTCGCACCAAGAACGCAGGAGAAATACTTGGTTGTTGTAGACCCGAGACTACTAGGTGAACAAAGACCAATTCCTGCATGGTGCATTTCCCACCTACCTTTTTGTTGACAAGTTTTTCCATAGCATGCACTTCCCTACTCAATTTTTCAATTTGATTTCTTAAAGCAAAGAGAAAGTACTAAATATTTTTCAAGGGGCCATATTAATCTAATTGAAACAATGAGGGGATGCATAGTGAAGGAGCTATATTTTTCAAGGGGGTGTAGGGTAATCAACTAATGTTTTGTTTTCATCTATATGTTTTAAACATCAATTTTTATTGTTTGAAAGAAAAAACAACCTATGCCATGCACGATTTCTCATGCCAGTATAAATTAAAATGACGTTTATGCTTAAGGAATTAGCCATTTAGTTTAATTTTTTTGACTATTTTATGCATCTATGCAAGTAAGATCCTAGTGCTAAACATAATTTCCAGGCCACTGAGGATTTATATTATTATTAATCTCTTTGTCTCTTGGCATAAAAAATTGCGCACTTTGCTTTATGAATATATCAAGCATTTTAAGGCGCAAGTAAAAATTTACAGCTCCTGAATTTTAGATAGTTCAAGGTTTTGCCTTTACATACTTTATGCAGCAAAATGCATTGAAACTAAAGGGCCATTAAGGTTGTGTTTGTTATAAAGTTCCTTTCTTTGATTTTTTTTAATTAATGTTCAATTTTTGTTGTTTGGTACCTTTTTAAGAAAATTGCAATGATGACAATCATGAATTTTAATTGTTAATTTGAATTTTTTAAATTTTTTTGTTACATTTGAAAGTGTCAAGATAGTTTGAACAATGGCACTTGTAGTGATATGAGAACTCAAACTTGTTACACTTGTAAGTGCCTTTAAAAATTCATAGAGTGGCATCTTTTCATGCCATGGGTTTTTGGTCCAATGACATGTTCGAAAAAGCATTGAAACAACTACTTTATGAATATGCATAAGTGCCACGAGACTACAATAGTGACATCGGTGGGTATAATGACACCTAGGATAGAATGTCATTATTAAACCAAAAAATGCCGCTAAAATACAAATAAAGCGATATAAATGACTTGTAATGCTTGTGTTCAAGATTAAATTAAATCCAATTAATTTTTTTTTGGGAAATCAAACTTGGATGCTTGCCTTGTTTGAATTGTGGTTTTTTGCAGAAAAATTTTTACTTTTTTTAACATATTTTTCAATTATCTTTTTATCTCGCATATATTAAATCGTTACAATATATTTTTCTATAAAAACTTTTAAAAATAGCAATCCAAACAAAAGGCCCCGAGCCTGAATCATATGTGAGAGAGAGAAAAACTTTGAGCCTATGAGCTGTACCTTAGTTTAAGGCATCATTGACAATGACTAAATCTTAAAGTTACTTCAAATTAAAGCATCGCAGCCCTCAAAAAAAAAAAAAAAAAAACCCTAAGGCATCATTGGTGTTGTTAAACAATGAGTATACATCAAGCAATCTATTAATTGGTGGAGGACGAGTTGAGCAAGTCGCGTTATAATTTGTTAAGGGGGAAATTGTAAGATTAGACATAATTATTTATTAACTTAAAAAGTTTTGTTGTCCATAAGTTACTTTATACATTATTTTTGTCCTAAACACTTCTTTTTTTAAGCTTCACTTCTTTTTTTTTTTAAGAATAACAAATCATATTCACATTATTGAATCCATTTCCTCCTCTTTGTTTTGTTTTGTTTTTGTTTTTCCCCTTCTCCTACTTATTTCATTCATTTTCATTGCTAAACCTGAATCATTGATTCCATTTTGTCCACTTACATTATGTCATAAACTCCAAAGATTGATGTCAAAAGACAGTGGACTAAGTATCTTTTGTCCATTCACATTTTCAGGTCTACTTTACTTAAGAAACATTAACAGAGGAAAATAACATTGACAAATTTGTTGTAATCATAAAAAATTCCCCGTGTACACCATTATCATCACTAATTGAGGTCATCATGGTAACCTTGGAAGATTTTGGTATTTATTTCTGTCAGGCCAAAGCCACGAGTTTGTGCTGTATTACTTTCTTTTCCTTTCTTCTTCTAGAAGACTTGCTTCTTCTACTTTCTCTTATTGGTTTAATAAGCAGTGCAAGGGAGACTTTTGGCTGTCAAAGATATGCAACGATCTAAGTGTAGTGATAATGATATGCATGTCGAATATGCTATTAAAATAGAATTTCAAAGAGTCTTTAATGGTTGTCCATCGGCCACTCATTATGTACTTCAAGTGTTAAATTGTTGAAAAGATAAAATTAATTAAGAAAGTGTATAAATGTGGTAATAATTATTTGTGTATTTATATACATAATATATTAGATGAAATTTAAGTGTGTTAATGAGAGCTTATTAGGTAACTTCACTAGTCTAAAACTTGATGACTAATTTTTGGAAATTGGTCATTAACCGTTTGTAAGTTGTTACTCGCAACGGATCTTCTGTCCCACACTCTGTGCCACTCCCTGTCCCACTTTTTATTATATTGCTATTTCTCCTTCACAAACATCATGTTTTAATTCCTTTTTATTTCCTTATGATCCAATAACTATTAATTGAGTAATACACAAAATTTAACAAACTCAAAAAATCAAAATGCATAAAAATTGAGATTTTTTATGAATTTTCTGCTGTATTTTTTAATTTTCTATTATATATTAGCTTTTTGAAACTGTTGTATTTATTTTTTACTCAATTAATAGTTATTGGATCATAAGGAAATAAAAAGGAATTAAAACATGATGTTTGTGAAGAAGAAATAGCAATATAATAAAAAGTGAGACAGAGAGTGGCACAGGATGTGAGACAGAAGATCCGTTGCGGTTATTACTTATGATTCAAATTCACTTGATTTTATTTGGTAATATTGTTTCTTTTTTTTTTTTTTTTAAGTGGCAGATCTTGAATTCAGAATATCTAACTAACAATTCTTCCTACCTTATCGCTCAATCCAACCCTCTCGGGTAAATATTGCGTCAAAATAAAGCTAGCTTTCATTTTTTGTATTTGTTTGATAATAAGAGATTTGTGATTCCCAATTGTTATAAAACTACCAAATTACATACATATTTTCTTGCTAAGCTACAGCTCATTGATACTCATTATCATTGCTAAAACTGCCCTATATAGCTGTCTGTGACCCACGTTAATGTCTCACTCATCACTATCTTATGAAAGGTTGGTGAGGTTTGCTCAAGCTGGAAACTTTTCAACAAATGCATTAATTCTCCATGAAAAGGACTACAAGTTTTGAAACGGGCAAAATAGTTATTAGAGATAGAAACATTGCCCCACAAAATTCCGACACAAGTACCACGAAAAGAAAAAGGAACAAAAAAAAGTAAAAAGAAACCACAAAAAGAAAGAAAGAAAGAAAGAAAAGGTAAAAAAGCAAAAAAGAAAAGAATCAAAGAAAGAAAAAGGAAAGATCCCGGAATTAATAGTGCATCACAAAAACGTTGTACTCAACGACAGCATCACCGGACTTGGGATCGAAGAAGTAAGTTGTTGCCTGAGCATAACCTCTACCAAATCGGAAATCCCCACTTCCGCCGATCACCGGCATCTCCCTGACCTTGTTGAACACCGGATTCCTCCCTAGTACGGTGATGGTGCTTCCATTATACTTACCTTCGGTAAATGCAAAGTTCATGGTCATTAATAGACCAACCTCTTCTTGTGAAGCTGATGCATAAAATCCCTGAGCTCTTCCGACAACTTTAGAGCTGAGTTTCGGGCCGAGAGTCAACGGATTATCGATCATGTTCACCGCACCAAAGCCAGTGAAGGAAGCGGTTTTTGGTGGTGCCACCACCCTGACCGATGTAGGGGTTGTGCCACTGAGGATGTCGTGCCAGTAGAACCTGAAATGGCTTAGCTTTTCTTGCTTCATCTTCAGTGCTGTGGGATTAATTGCTTTGACGAACAGGAATTCTTCATCACCATAGGTGACCTGAATGGTGATGATGGAAAAGAAGATGAAGATGGTAAGGAGATGGAGGGCTGAAATTCTAGCCATGGAATGGAAGGCGACGAATTTCTTTTAGGAAATTTGCTAAGGGTCCTTGATTATATATATGCGTATTGTGAGGGGAATGACCAGATACGAACAACTTTTGGAAGTAATTCTTTTTGACAATGTGCAAAGTATTGCACGAGTTGTGCAAGCTCACAAATAATTTGTTGCAACAAATATATTTATGCTAGCATACTAAATTAGGACTTAAAAATAGAAATTTTCATATTGTATTATTTAGTAGCGCTTCAGACAAATTAAAGTTTTAATATTACATTATTTAATAGTGCTTAGGCAAGTTAGGATTTTTGTAACTCTGTGGGAATCAAATTATAATAGTTTTATTATTTAAAACTAGTATTTTATTAGAAAATTTTTTATGATTATAAAATTTGTTTATCAGATCGTCCAGTTTATAATAAAAAAATAGGGAGTCTTGTTGGTGTCATCAGTTGACAAGAGTGGAATTGATAGCTTTGTTATTATGGCATTTGATATATTATTATTGGTACTATTTTTCTCCGTTCACATATATTTTTATGTGTGTAAATTGCCTCCCTTTATACATTAAGATCAAAATACCAGTTAAGATCAAAATTTCATGAATTAGAGGTCCTGCAATGAAATTGAATCTTACTAAATGTGAGCTCATTTTAACTTAATTGTTGGTTTTCGTCCTACTATATATGAGTCATTAATTGTCCTCTAGTTAATGATCATTCATCTATATTGATCCTAGTATTAGGTTTACCAGTACATATCTCTAAGTTTCTTTTAGTACTATTTTCTACATATCTGTAAATGACAACAAATAACCATGTGTCCACGTACTTATATGAGACTCTGCACAATGACGGAGTCAAGGGGGCTGAGGGAGGCATGGCCCCCTAAGTTTTGAAAATTTTAATTTATAATATGTAAATATATGTATAAGACAAAGTTGGCTCCCCTCATTTTTTACAATTTTAGTTTATATTATGAGTTTATATATATATATATATATATATATAGGGAAAATACCGGTTTTCATCCCCAAACTTTGGGGTAAGGACACATTTCGTCCCTCAATTTTTGAGCACGACACATTTGATGTCTGAAGTAATATTTTTTGACCAATGTCATCCTCAAACGGCAATTTACCCAATTTTTAACGGAATTGGTCACGTGAAAATCACATGACCGTTAAGTAAACTTAAATCACATTTTTAACAAAACCTGCCGGTTTTCTGTATGCAATCAGTCAACTTTTGGCAATTTTGACTAAACATCCATCAATAAACACTTGCGTCCCGTACGTAAAGGGGGGAAAAAAGCTAAAAATAAGGATAAAATGAAAAATAGGCAAGAAAAGAAATAATCAGCATGAAAAATGAAAAAGGATAATTTCACAAACATCCCTTGAGATTTTTAATAGCTACAAAAAACTCCCCTCAAAATTTAAAAATTACATATACTTTGCATACTTTTACTATTTATATAAGAGCAAATTATTTGAACAGGCATTGAACTATTTGAATAGTAAAAATTTGGCCCTTCAATTATTCATAACATATTTTTACCCATTGAACTATTAAAAGTATAAACTTTGAGTTATTCATAACATATTTTTATCCATTGAACTAGTATGTTTTGTATTTAACATAAATTAAATATGTGAAAGTTAAAAAAAATAATAAATTACCCATAACATACCAGCTCTTTATGGGACACTGGCAGGTTTTGTACTATGTTTTGTACCAGCTCTTTATGGGAAACATACCAGCTCTTTATAGGAAAAATTTGTTAAATAGCGCCCAAAGGAAAACTAGTATGTTTTGTATTTAACATAAATTAAATATGTGAAAGTTAAAAAAAAATAATAAATTGCCCATAACATACCAGCTCTTTATGGGAAACTGGCAGGTTTTGTAGTATGTTTTGTACCAGCTCTTTATGGAAAACATACCAGTTCTTTATAGGAAAAATTGATTAAATAGCGCCCAAAGGAAAACTAGTATGTTTTGTATTTAACATAAATTAAATATGTGAAAGTTAAAAAAAAATAAATTGCCCATAACATACCAGCTCTTTATGGGAAATTGGCAGGTTTTATAGTATGTTTTATACCAGCTCTTTATAGGAAAAAATTGGTTAAATAGCGTCCAAAGGAAAACTAGTATGTTTTGTATTTAACATAAATTAAATATGTGAAAGTTAAAAAAATAATAATAAATTGCCCATAACATACCAGCTCTTTATGGAAAACTGGCAGGTTTTGTTAAAAATGTGATTTAAGTTTACTTAACGGTCATGTGATTTTCACGTGACCAGTTCCGTTAAAAATTGGCTAAATTGCCATTTGAGGATGACATTGGTCAAAAATTATTAATTCAGACATCAAATGTGTCGTGCCCAAAAGTTGAGGGATGAAATGTGTCCTTACCCCAAAGTTTGGGGATGAAAACCGGCATTTTCCCTATATATATATGTGTATGTGTTTGTGTCTGTGTGTGAATTAGCCACCTTTGATGTATTTTTTTCTTCAAAAAAAATTTATTTATTTTTTATTGTGCTAATTATTTAACATTCAAAAAATTAAACATATAATTTGATGATCCATAGTAAATTGACCCAATTTGATATATTATAATAAAAGACTCAATTCATAATTATGAATGGGCTAAAATAAAAATAATTACTTTATTGATCCATATACAAATATACAACTTAGCCTAATTGATAAAAAATTTTAAAATTAGTGATCTATCCTCTTCTTGACCTATATACAAATAATTACTTGAAGGCTTGGTGAAGACAAGAAATTGAGTGATCTATCCTGTTGTTGACAGATTGATTATATTTGTTTTCACTCTTCATGTATCAACTACAACTATAGAACGGGTATTTTTAATTATAAATATAATCAAAACAAAGCTCCAAAACAAGATAAAAGATAATTTCTTGAATGATTGTCTAACAATATACATAAAAAGGGGAAGTTGTTAAAAAATTTAGCACTGATTCAATTATAGATGAATTTAGTTCTATGAAATAATGTAAAGCCCAATTTACTTTTAAGAAAAGAGGTTGAAATTTCAAGGTATGCTAGCATAACTTTTATCTTTTTTAATTGAAAATAGTTATATTTATATTGCATAGTTATATTTTTGTTTTTGCATAAGTGACGTATTGGATCATCTTCTCATAATGTACAATTTGTATAGTTTGTGATGTTATAAAATATTTAATCAAAGGTTATTTCTTATCTTAATTTTAGTTATAACTATGCTACATATTTATGAAATAGACATATGTTTATAATTAAAGTTAATATTTGATATTTTAAGAGCCATATATTTAAATAGATGAAAATTATTTTAAACATAACATATTAAAATAATTTTGTTCGAAAAAATTTTGGCCCCAACGAAAAAATCCTAACTCCGTCACTGATTGTGCACCTATACGTATGCAAAAGAACTTCGAGTGTGTGTTTGTAGTTTCACAGGAATCGTGTCATTTTCCAGTTGACATTGGATCCCACTTATGTTGTGGAAGTTGGGGATGGATTCTGCCTGTCCCACTTTGGATTTTATGGACATTTAGTAAATTTCTCTGATCCCAATTCCCAATTCTTTTGTAGTCTTCATTAGAAAACTAATTTGACTTAAATTATTGATAAAACTTTTCATTACAAGCTCCTTTTGAGTTGAAGATTTTCGCAGCAACAACGGAGGTGGAAAAACTTTCTAGTCGGAAGCGAGACTAGTAGGTCAACAAAGATCAATTCCCTCGTGGTATATTGCCCACTTACCTACTCTTGTTGACAAGTTCTTCCACAGCATGCTATTCCCTATTCAATTTCTCAATGAGAATGTGGAAAAATTGATCTTAAAGCAAAGAAAATGTAAACAATTGCAAAGTAGAAGTATATTATGACTGATCATAACTAAGAGTAGAAGTCTTTTGCCTGTGCACGAAGTCTATCATGAAGGGTCTTTTCACTCTTTTGTCATAAATTTCTTGGACCACCTACAAATTCGACAAGTGCATGATGACATGATACAATACAAGAGGAGTGGGCTTGTTTCCATTTTCAGTTCTGAAGTATGCACTCAAGAAAGTTTTACTCCTTTTTTGTCTTTTAAAGGAAGGTTTTTAATAAAGAAGGGACTGTGATATTGACATTTTAGTGTTTTCATTTAATGTTATTGCATTATAATCACTGAACTTTGGCTCAGTGGTCACCAACCTCTTTGAGCTGTAAGTCCAGGATTCAAATCCCATTTACAGTAAAAAGAAATTCAAAAGAGGTTATAGGAATGTTATCTGTATACCTATTAACCCTTGCTTAGTTTCTTTAGACTTCTTTTCCCTGTAATATACGATAAATTAGGTTACAGGAATATTATTGTTGTGATAAAAAAAAAAAGTTATTGCATTATGGTTTTTTCCATTTCGCATCAAATATGCACATTAAAAAAAGAGAGTAGATCAACTATTAATAACTTACGATTATCATTACCTCTTGAATTGTAATATTTTTGAATAAAAAGTTTATCTTTTTGTCGAAAATATAGCAGTGAATCCACTTCTTATTAGAGTACGAAATAGACAAACTCTTCTGTTATATACATCAGTTATACCATTGCAAAGCAAAAAAGAGAGTACCATTGCAAAGCAAAAAAAGAAAATATAATAAAAAATGGTCTGATTGCACATTATTAAGTCATGGGTCGTAATATATATTCATACCCATGTGAATTTCTATGAGCAAAACGACATCTAAGCTGATTCATGAATCAGCAACCTTTTGAGTGCAATTTATTATTTATGATTCATGTTCACAAAATTTTCTTTGATTAACATTCAATTTGTAATTTGTAGTTTGCAAATTGAGATACACAGTCTTGTTATATATAGGTACTTTTAACAGCAATAGGTGGTCCATCTCATTTGAGGGATTGGTAGAAGCTACAAAAATTACTCATAGAACAGTAAACGAGTACAACATTCGTTGGATATATTATGCCCCACAAAATTTCTAGCAGAAATACCAAGAGACAAAAAGAAAACAAAAGCAAAGGAAAGAGTCCGATCTCAAAGGGAAAACAATCCCACGATCATCAATAATGCATAACATAGATGTTGTACTCAACAACAGCATCACCAGTCTTGGGGTCAAAGTTGTGGGTTGATGCCTGAGCATAACCATTAGCAAATCGGAAAAGCCCACTTCCGCCGACCACCGGCATCTCCCTCACCTTTTTGAGCACGGGATTCCTCCCTAACACGGTAAGGGTGCTTCCATTATACTTACCTTCAGTGAAAGCAAAGTTCATGGTCATCAAGAAGCCAATTTCCTCCTGTGAAGCTGATGCATAAAACCCTTGAGCCCTCCCGACCAACTTTGAGCTGAGCTCCGGGCCGACAGTTAACGGATTATCGATCATGTTCACCAGGCCAAAAGCAGTGAATGAATTGGTTTTCGGAGGTGGCACCACCATGACTGAAGTAGGTGCTTTGCCACTGAGGATGTCGTGCCAGTAGAACCTGAAAAGGCTTAGCTTTTCTTTCTTCATCTTTAGTGCTACTTTTGGATCAATTGCTTTCACAAACTCGTATTCTTCATCACCATAAGTGACCTGAACGGTGATGCAGGAAATGAAGATGAAGATGGTGAGGAGAGGAAATGCTGAAATTCTAGCCATGAAAGTTGCGGAAGAGCTTGTGAAACTAACGAGTAACAGCTAATGAGTAATGACCAATGAGTAAAAGAACAAAACGATAATAGATGTCTTCTCTTGGAAAAAAGTTTTGGGGGTTCACAGCTATAAATATTGTTACATGTTCCAATCACATAGTACAAATGGATCCCACTTACGTAGCTAAAGTGAATGATTAATTTTGCTTTTCCCATTACAGTACGTTAAACTTTATTTCCTTGGCCCCATATCTAATGTTGTATTAGCATTTAGCATTTGAACATGACATAAATGGGTGATTAAATGGATTTAATATTCATATTCACATATATCAAAGCACCAACCCATTTACTAAGAATGAAGATTAGTCACCTAATCAATTAATCAAGTGCAATATCCCTGTTGACATCATGTGAATTTTTTCTTTTTTTTTTTGTTGGGATGATAGGAATACTTCACCTTACATTACTTTGGTCGAGCCAAATCCCTATGAAACATAGATTTAGCATCGAATGGCACTTCAATCATGTACTCATCTAAAACCATGCATTATTTCGTTAGATTCTCTTCTCATACACTTAATATTACACCAATTGGTGTTGTTGAGAAGTGCCACTTCTTTGGTATCGTTAACGAAATTATTCAATGTGTGATTTTGGAATAAGCAAAGCATGATGCTTAATGCAACAACACATTAAAAATCTATCGAGTATTGGAAATTTCCATTGGTATGACGTTTTTTTTTTCAGATCCGAAACCTCACAAGTTGAATCTTACTCCATTTTAGAGTAAATTGGTAATTTTGTTTCTCGTTACACCAATTTTTAAAGTCTCTTACACCACATTTAATTTTTCGTTATATTATTTTTTTAACCCAATTACAATAAAGGGTAAACTTGTGAGAGGTAGGCGTTTTTCCATGACAAAATTTCCACATCAAAAGCATAGGCGAAAAAGCTCTCGTGAAGAATAGAGAGTTGAGACTTGGACCCTACTAGGTCAACCCGACCAATTCCCTCATGGTCCTGGCGTATTGCAAACCCACCGACTTTCTTTTGACGTGCACTATGGGGCATGGTTTCTAATCATAGAAAATTTGTCTTAGACTTGGGGCTAATTGAAACAAGCCTCATGAACTTTTGAGAAAGTTGCACTCTGCTCTCTCCAATGTTTGAAATATGCATTTGGCCCCCATATTTAGTGTTTTTGGACAAATGCCATCAGAATGTGCTTTGTTTTTAGTTACTAATTTCTCTCTAACATCCCTTGTTCATTTTCTTTACCTTTCTTGTATTTTTTTTCATTATTCCTTCCCTTCATTATTCACCAGAGCTCACAAATTTTAGTCAATTTAAATGAGATTAGCTCGTATAGTTTTTTCTTTACATTTACCTTGAATTTACTTGTAACTTTCATTCCCCAATTTTCATATATAGTAAACAAAATACTCAATCTAATATTTATTTATGACATTCCAGCCTGCATCTAAGTATGTAGATAGGACCATGGATTGGCTCATGCATCAAAAACTCAGAATAACTCAAGGAGATGCAAAAGGGTAAGATTTACTAATTTTCAATTTTATTATTTTTTTAGAGTAAGAAAATTGAAAAAGCGAATAAAATGCATGGAGTCTCATGATGCTTAGGGTTTGGCGGAGGAAATAGGCTTAGAGGAATTAAAGAGAATAGAATTAACAAAGGAAGAAAATTAGAAGGAAGAAAAAGAGTTGAGAATAAAAAATAAGTTTCTATGGTTTGATCTAGAATCATGAAACTGGAAGCAAGAGGTAATATGACCATGAAAGAAGTTATGGGTGGCAAAGTGCAACTTTTCCGATAAAGTAAGGGTATATTGTAATTAATCCGAAGCAAGTGAGCGCAAAAACGTTAAAAGTAGAATATTTGAGTTCCAGCAATTATTGACTATGAAGTCATCACCATTGCGTAATTGGACCTCTAATCTATCCTCCATTATAAAATCAAAAAAAGAAAGGATGACACTAAAAGGTGGAACAAGGGTTTTACTAAACTTAATGTGAACTGGAATTTTTACCATTTATTCCAAAGGCCACTCCTTCAAATGGTCAGATATGGTTACCATTCATATTTCTTGGGGACCTCTTCCTACGGATTGAGACAAAAGATGACGTTGGCAAGAAGAAAAGCACATTTCTCCACTAAATAAGCACATTTCTCCACTAAGTGTATAATTTTTTTACACTAACATATTTAGATAATTCCATATAACATGAATTTAAATTTAAAATTCAAATCATGTACACATGACATACATTCATAGTTGTTAGTGTAAAAAATTTACTATATTATCAATGCACAAAAAGTTATTCCTTTAAAATAACAAAACAAAGAAAAGTATTTTTTTAATGTATTTTGAGAAGCATGACAACTGCATATAAGTAAAAGTAAATTTTATATATACTGAGGGATTCATTACATATGTGCAAAAGTTGAATTTCAAGTTCAAATTTTGCATAATTATTATTCATCTAATATTAACAGTGTATACATCGTTAGTGTAGGAAACATCTCAAACAATTTTTATCATACATAATAGCTTGCTAATATGTCAATGGAAGATTTTATCTCAACGTTTGTTGTTGTGTTTGTCTCGTAACAATAAAATTGAGGCCATATGCTGTTTACCCAAATACAAGCTGAAGCCTCATAAACACCAAATTTGTTGGAAAATGAAAATAAGCATTTGGATATTAGTGATTTTGATTACTTAGTATTCATTGTTTCGGGTCGAGAACAAAAATAGTAGAGAGATTAAAAAAAAAAAAAAGCTTCCTTCGGGAAATCACTTGTAATGTGCTCTTGTGTCATGATAATTTTTCCTTGTGAATCACTTACAATGCTCCCTTGCTAATCTTCCTCAAATTTTGGGATAAATCTATAGCATTTTTGTGATGCAATATAGACGAAATGGAAAAATAATTAAAAAATATTTATAATGTAACTAATTTTTTTTTATTGCAAACAAGGTCAATCCAAACAAACTAGTATCTTGTAATTTTTCTAACGGCACTTGACTTCCCTTTCTCTCTTGGCTGTTGGGCTGTTCTATGATTTTTATTTTTTATTTTTTAATACGAATTGGCTTCCCATGCACCTGTAAGTTTCTAGTTTTTTTGGAAAGTGCCATGATATCATTCTACAAGTTGTGATATTAAGGCCAAATATAGAATATGAGAAGGCCACATGTGGGCCGAAACAGAGAGCTTGGAGGAAGTAATCTTCTCGTAGCAAACTAGATCCACGCTCGTCCCATAACTCAACTACAGTTACATGATAAGCTGAGTAATCGACAGGTTACGGATTCGAATCATCTGAGTTATTTGAGATATTTTTACTGTAGCACTTTTTGTGATGTGATGTATGTGAGATAAAAAGGTAATTGGGAAGATAAAAAGGTGTATTGGAAATTGTAATGATGATGTAAGCAAATATATTTGGACAAATAACTTACAATCCAAACACACTCACGAAAATAAGTGGAAAATCAATATTGATCCTTTTTATGAAAAAAAATAAGTAATTAAGAATTTTGAGATCCCATGTTCAATTCACAAATAATTTTCTTTCTCCTTCCTTTTATAAAGTGAAAAAAAAGGAAGACTTAGCTCCATGCTCTAATCTAAAGCAAACGTTCAAGTTGTTCTTTTTCGTGTCTTTTCGAGGGTTCTGGAGAAAGTTGCAATCAATAAGATTTCCCTAATCCTCCCTTCTCGAAAGAAAGGGCATGAAATTTTTTTTTTCTAGAATGAACTTCTTTCTTTATTTTCTTTATTTGGTGTACCTACTTGAATCGGTTGAAAGGAAATTACGTTCAATTTTGAAGGGGAGACCCAATAGGATCCCATCTCAATTTTTTTCTGGCCAGGCCCATTACTTGAAAACCCACTTTCTTACTATCATAAGGCTCATTCGAATATTAGATCCAATTTTGGAATTACAGCATTCCGCTTTTTATTTTTGCTACCCAAGTCTTTGATTTTCGAACAGATACAAAAATGCTTTAGTTGGGCCATGGACTTTGTCACCGGGGTACATATGTAATGCATGATGTTAACAAAAAATAATTGGTCTCAAAATTTACCATGTTTGTTGTCCAAGTATACTAATCTTGTTCTCAATTGATTTTTAACACTCGATTTTTAGATTTTGATTTAAAAAAACTATTTTATCGTGTTTACAACTGTTTTCTACATTCTGATTTTATGAATATTTTGAACATAAGAAAGCTGAAAATCTGAAGTATCTAAAATCGTCTTTTACATGATAAGAATTAGCACAGAACAAGGCCATTATTTGAAAGCTAATATTTGCAATTACACTGCTGTTTATAATCATAAGAAGTAACAAAAAAATGAAAAGAGAAAAAGAAAAACAAGTTGGTGTGAAGAAAAAAGCTAACTAAACCAAAAATTTTCATGATTCATATTCTTGAAGGCAAAGTCTACTTATCTATTGAGTGTTTAATCAAGGGATAATTAGAAGAAAAATAAAATAGAAAAAAAAAATTTGAGAACAAAAAAAAATAAAAAGAAGTACCAATTTTTTTTAAGAGACGAATTCCATACACAGGGTCGTAATGTTAGCCCGTTATTTTATTAAAACAATAAATGAATTACAAAAATTTCATTTTTTTAAAATTTTTTTTAGTGTAATATGATATGTTTAAATTCGGGACTTCTCACTTACACTCCCATCTCTACCTTTCAAATCACTCAATCCATTCCTCCCCAAAATGAAATACAAAATTTTCGAGGGGGCCAAACCTGACCTCAAGAACAAACAAGAAAAAGGTACACTTGAGAACGAGAGGTTAGCAAAGTTATGACGTTGCAAAAATGTCCAAGTGTCAAGCCAATCCCCTAAAATCTTTTGATAAAAACTAATGAAGCTTCTCGAGAAAAGGAAAAAAACACTTTTCAAACTCTAGTTAGAGATATAATTTAATTAGAGTATCATTTACATGATTATTTCAACTTATATTTGACAAATTAACTTAAGGTTTAATCAGATTACAACGTTATTATCATTATTCTTATTTGAATTTATAGTTATATTTATTTCAATATGAATTATCATTTGAAGTTATATTTGACAAATTAAGTTGCATTTGTTAAGAATCATCGAATTGCATGGATTTTTTCAAATTGTTATAGTGTTTGACATTTTGTTATTTTGTTAATGTAACGAAAAAGATTATTTAAAACTAATTTCATCTTATTATAAAGAAAAAGATTATTATCGCTGCTTAATGTAGTGTGCATTTTTATGTTTCAAATTTATTTTAATTTGTTGATATTAAAATATTTGGTAACATTTGACTTTATGTTCATATATTTTTGTTATCAATTCTATTTTAATTCATTTGTACCTTCATAAGTGTTTTTTTTATTACAATTAATTTTTTCCTTTCTTAATCAAATGAATGCATTAACGTCTAAATGACAAAAATAAGTGTATCTCTATTATATTTCTTTAAAATGCTCTTTGTTGTTGTTTTCGTGGTAATCATTAGATTTGCATTTTTTTCTTATTTTCTATGCTGTCAAATTATTAAATTATTCAATAAAGCTTATTTATTATGAGTTCTAATTTGGAGAGAAAAACGTTTTTCCAAACTTGTTGCATTATTATATTATTCAACATAGAATGGCAGTTCAATCATGTACTCATCAAAAGCATAGGCAATGATGGAGCCAAGGGGGACAGAGGGGGGCCATGGCCCCCCTAAGTTTTGAAAATTTTAATTCATAATATGTAAATATGTGTGTAAAGTAAAATTGGCCCCCCCTAAATTTTTATAATTTTAGTTTATATTATGAGAGTTGATATATATATATATGAATTAGTCATCTTTGAATTAATTTTTTCTTCAAAAAAAGTTATTTATTTTTTATTTTACTAATTATTTAACTTTCAAAAATTAAACATATAATTTGATGTTCCATAGTAAACTGACCCAATGTGATGTATTAGAATAAAAAGACCCAATTCATAATTGTTAAAAGCAAGAACTAGTACGTCTAAGAATAGAACTTCAACATTTTGAGCTCGACATTCCAAATCATCCTGAATTGCAAGAATTATCTGGTATTCATGAGTTATGTCAAGGCTTGGTGAAGACAAGAAAATCAGTGATATATTCTCTTATTGACAGATTGATTAGACTTGTTTTTACTCTTCTTGTATCAATTGCAACTACAAAGCAGGTATTTTCAATTATGAAAATAATCAAAACAAAGCTCCAAAACAAGATGGAAGATAATTTTTTGAATAATTGTCTAACTGTGTATATAGAAAAGGAAGTTGCTAAAAAATTTAGCAGTGATTCAAGTATAGATGAATTTAATTCTATGAAAGAGCGTAGAGCTCAATTTACTTCTCAGAAAAGATGTTGAAATTTCAAATTATGTTAACATAACTTTTATCTTTTTTCAATTGAAAATAGTTACATTTATATTACATGGTTATATATATATATATATATATATATATATATATATATATTGCCTAGGTGACATATTGGAGAGCATCTTCTCATAATGTGCAAATTGGATGGTTTGTGATGTTATAAAATATTTAATCAAAAGTTATCTTTTTTGTTAATTTTTGTTATGACTATACCGCATATTTATGAATAGACATACCTTTATAATTAAATTTAATATTTGATATTTTTAGATGTCATATATTTAAATAAAAGAAAATTATTTTGAACATAATATATTAAGATAATTTTATTAGGAAAAAATTTTGACCCCCCAAAACAAAAATCCTGGCTCCGTCACTGCAGCATAGGAGACTAGTACCGGAAATTTTCAATGATATGATGTTTTTCTTATATTCGAAACCACACAAGCGGTATCTTACTCTATTTTAGAGTAAATTGGTAATTTCATTTCTCGTTATACCAATTTTTAAACTCTCTTACACCACATTTAATTTTTCGTTATATTATATTTTTAACCCAAATACGATAAAGGGCAAACTTGTGAGAGGTAGGTTTTTTTCTATCACAAAATTTCCACATCAAAAGCATAGGAGATTGTACCCTACTAGGTCAGCCCGACCAATTCCCTCATGGTCCTTGCGTGTAGCAACCCACCCACTTTCTTTTGACGTGCACCATGGGGCATGGTTCCTTGTGTAATCATAGAAAATTTGTCTTTCACTTGGGGTTAATTGTAATGAGACTCATGAACTTTTGAGAAAGTTGAATTTTGCTCCCTCCAATGTTTGAAATATGCATTTGGCCCACATATTTAGTGTTTTTGGACACATGCCACCAGAATGTGCTGTGTTCTTAGTTTCTAATTTCTCTCTAACATCCTTTGTTCATTTTCTTTACCTTTCTTATATTTTTTTTGGTTAATCTTTCCCTTTATTCTTCACCAGAGCTGTCAAATTGTAGTCAATTTAAATGAGATTAGCTAATATAGTTTTTTTTCTTTACATTTACCTTGAATTTACTAGTAACTTTCATTCCCCAATTTTCATATATAGCAAACAAAATATTCAATCTAATATTTTTTTATGACATTCCAACCTGCATCTAAGTATGTAGATAGGACTGTGGACTGGCTCATGCATAAAAAATTCAGAATAACTCAAGGAGATACAAAAGGGTAAGATTTGCTAAGTTTCAGTTTCATTATTTTTTTGGAGTGGGAAAAGGGAAAAAGCGAATAAAATGAATGGAGTCTCATGATGCTTAGGGTTTGGTGGAGGAAATAGGCTTAGAAAGGTATTAAAAAGAAAGAATTAACAAAGGAAGAAGATTAGAAGGAAGAAAAAGAGTTGAGAATAAAAAAAATAAAGTTTCTATGTTTTGATCAAGAATCGTGAATTTGGAAGCAAGAGGTAATATGACCATGAAAGAAGTTATGGGTGGCAAAGTGCAACTTTTCCGAAAAAATAAGGGTATACTGTAATTAATCCGAAGCAAGGGAGCGTAAAAACGTTAAAAGTAGAATATTTGAGTTCCAGCTATTATTGACTATGAAGTCATCACCATTGCGTAATTGGACCTCTAATCTATCCTCCATTATAAAATCAAAGGAAGAATGGATGACACTAAAAGGTGGAACAGGCAGGGCTTTACTAAACTCAATATGAACTGGAATTTTTTCCATTTATTCCAAAGCCCCCTCCTCCAAATGGTCAGATATGGTTACCTTTCATATTTCTTGGGGACCTCTTCCTACAGATTGAGACAAAAGATGACGTTGGCAAAGAAGAAAAGTACATTTCTCCACCACATAAGCATTCACTTCTATTTCTAAAGTTTGCAACCAATTTTTTTTTGGATTCACTGCATATCTGTAAAAGTTAAATTTTAAATTTAAATTTTATGTAGTTGTCATTCATCCAACGCTAACAGTGTATACACTCTATCAGTATAGAAAAGATTAATTTAATTTTTAATCCTTTAAAAAAAGAAAGTATTTTACCTGTTCAAGTGCACATCTCTTTATGGTAATACATTTAAAATATAGTAGTAAATTTTTATACATTGTCAGTGTACAATTTTTTTTTTACATTAACAGATTTAGGTCATTCTATATAATATAAATTTGAATTGAAATTCAAATAATATACATATGATATATATTCATGGTTGTTAGTGTAAAAAAGTTACTACACTGTCAGAGAATAAAAAGTTATTCCTTCAAAATAATAGAACAAAAAAAATAGATTTTTTAATGTACTTCGAGAACCATGACAACTGTATATAAGTAAAAAGCACAATCTTAAACAATTTTCAATATATATATATATATCTATATATATACTCACATACATCTCAAACTTCCTTCAGGAAATCACTTGTAATGTGCTCTGGTCTCTTGGTAATTTTTCCTTGGGAATCACTTGCAATGCTCCCTTGCTGATCTTTTCTTAAAATTTGGGATAAATCTATAGCATTTTGTGATGCAATATATATGAAATGGAAAAATAATTAAAACCATATTTATAATGTAATTGATGCACATATGGTTGTTGATTCATCAATTTCAATTGAATTCGCCATCATCGAGGTGGGTGGCCCATGCAAAAATGTGTCTACTTCTGTAATATATGTATGTGTATGTGTATGTATATGTATGTATATTCTATCCAGATTGAGCAGAGCCGGCAAAAGCAGCGCTGAATTAACTCATTCATGCCTTCTTGCTGGCACCTGATGCGCATGGACGTGTCAATTTTATGAAACTTCTAGTCCCGTTTGCTAAACAAAAGTACAACAGATATACGATTTCGGGAGTCCATTCGGTACAAAAGTTTGCTGGAAAAATACCGGTTTTCGTCCCCAAACTTTGGACACAAGACACATTTCATCCCTCATCTTTCGGGCATGACACATCTGGTGTCTAAATTAAGAATTTTAGACCAAATGTTATCCTCAAACGGCAATTTATCCACCATTTAACGAAACCGGTCACGTGAGATTCACGTACCGTTAAGTAAAAGCTTCTGTCCAAAAGAACCCAGGTGGAAAAGGACGTTGTCTCCACTTTCCTTGTCCAAAACCGAATCTGAGCTCACTCTCTCTCGACAAGTTCACTTTCCCCTTTCCCTTGCCTTTCACTTTCCCTTTTCCTTTCACTTCAACGACTTCCTCTGCAAATTTTCAAGCCTAAGCTCAAGCTCCATCTGAAAATTTTGCCGAGAGCAAATCCCTTCTTCCAAATCAAATTCTGCCAAGAAATAAAGTAGAAACTTGCATAAAGCAACACCCAGCATTGTGGCTGTATTTCCCTAAAATGAGATCTAGAAATCTTGAGTCATCATCGTCATCGTCATCATCATTAAACAGCAACGCCCGGCTGTGTGGTTGTGGATTGCGGCCAAAAATGGCAACATATTGGCGGGATGATAATCCAGGGAGACGATTTTATGGTTGCTCAAGATGGCCAATAAGAAATTTTTTAGTTTTGTTACTATTTCAACTCAAATTGAATTGTGACTGTGCTTTGCTGATGTTTATAAATGGGATTACATTTGTAGAGACCTGACAGATGTAAATATTTTGAATGGCATGATGAACCAATTTGTACAAGAGGAAGGATTATTATACCGGGTTTACTGAGAAGGGTGAATCGGATGGAAGAAACAATTGCAAAAAGCCGTAGAAGGGAAAAAATTTTGATTGTGGTCATCATACTGTTGGCTATGCTACTGATTATATCTGTTACTGTAAAAAGGACTGGACATGCAATGGAGCGAAAATTAGTGCTAAGCTTGGAGTGAGCTATTCCATTGAAGCTGTTAAATCTAGTTCATTTCAGTGTTTGTACAATTTTGATTGGATTAGCAGCAGCAGTAGTAGTATTGACTGGTTGTTGCAAATGGTGGCATGTTTTAACTTAACTTACCGAGTGAGAATATAGGATTAGGTCTTGATCCTTTGTATCTTTCTTGTTTATGTGGAATGTTGAGCTTCTATATACCTCTTTTGTTTATGTAGCATTAGTTTGGTAATTTGGTTGTTCTTTTTCTTGTTTCGACTACAAATAATCTGTCAATAAGATTGGTTTGAAGATAAAGAAATGTACCAATCACTTGAATATGGACAAGACAAATTTTTTCACCAGACAATTTCCATTAATAAAGTACCAAAACCATGTGTTCACATCGTAGCACTAATTCTGAGGACAACAAACAAAAAAGTGACCACACCAAAATATGATGTCTGTTTCAAAAAAGGACCATTCCTATTGTCAACCTCAGTCCATAATCTACATCAAAACAAAAACAACCATCTAAGGCTCTACTATCAATATTTATAGTACTTTGTTTTTCCCCTTCATTCTTGAAGAACCAACAACTCGTTTGGTAGCAGCAGCAGCAACAACTTCCCTGTGGACAGATTTGGTCTTGACAGGCATCTGTACATGCTCTTTCTATTTTGTTCCATGTACTGGTTGACTGTATTTAACTTGAGCTCTTTTTAGACCGAAAACTTCATACAAATCATGAGAAGTTGGGGCTGAACTTGTAACAGCAACATCTTCTAAATGGATAGTCTCCTGAGAGGTTAAATGTATTAAAGAACATGTATTAAATTTCTTTTAATCAGGATAAATGACATAAACGACCTTCTTTACATATGGAAAACAACTAGATATAAATAAATTACAAAGAAAAAATCTGTATTGGCACCACCAGAAATGGTATGTGGATAACAAACAAGTGACTAGATCATATAGAAAGGACTTAAGACTCTAAAAGGAAACCCCTCAATGAAGGCAGATGCAATGAACAGAAATTACTCCAATATATAATGAACATCAACAGAAATTACTCCAATATATAATGAACGATTGGCCATGTGTGGACAAAAATAAATTCCCTGTTACTTTTCATTAGATAGTGCCTGCCTCAACATCAACTTTGCTATGATAAACCTTGCTGCTGTGATGAGCATGTACAGTACTCACAGTTGAAGTTGCAAGTTTTGTTACATCATGCATTGATCCATCTTGAACTCTACTTTCTGCATGTGGACTTTTCTGCAAAGTAAGAAAAACAACTCAAAGTAATTTAATTTTTATAGACTATTGAATAGAAGGAGATAAAATGAAACTTTAACATCAAAACAATTGTATACAAGACTTACTGCTAGCTTGGCAGACTTATTATTTGGATTCTTGTCGAATATTTGGGGAGTACATGTAACCAGAATCTCAGTGCAATTAACTTCATCGTAGTCTTCACTGTCAACTTCATCAGATCTTGTATTGTAGGCAGCTTCTTTGCTCTTTATACCAGATCCTGAGGCATTGTTTTCATCCTTTTTAAGCTTACAAGATCTCACGTTGTGGCCTTGTTGCAGACAGTATTTGCACCTTATTACCTGCCCCACTCTACTCATTTTCTTGGCCTTTTTTTCCTTTGCTTGCTGTTCCTCATCAGCAGTCCTTCTCCTTTATTTTTTTGGTCTTCCAGCTGTTTTACCATATAAAGGGGGTTTTGGACCATCAACATCAGTCTTCTCCCAATTTCCTTCCCCATTCATTGGACAAATAGCTCCTTCATAGCTCTTTAGGTATGTTTCAATTGTATACCAGCTGGATACATATAACATGGGATCCTTTTTAGCTAACCAAAGTGCAGCAATTGCATGGGGACAAGGAATTCCAGTCAGCTCCCATCTCCTACATGAACAAGTTTGCTCTTTAATGTTCACATCATAATGATCACCATATGGACAGGAAACTTCATACAAATCATCGTTTGACTTGAAAGGAAAACATTGTGTTGCCTTATCCATTCTCTTTTGTACTCTCTCAATGATTCTAGGACAATACATATACTCTTTCCATTTTTGTCTTGCAATGTCTCTATTCTGCTGCATTCGTTGCATCATATACAACCTTAATAATTCCATCATTTCAATGATTGGCTTCTCTCTAGCATCCAAAATCTTGCCGTTGAAACATTCACAAATATTATTCAATAGCATATCACATTTCGAATGGGTGCTAAAGTAAGCTCTACTCCATTGAGATGGTGGTTTATCATCAAACCACTTGGCAGCATCCAAGTCAATTGCTGCCATTTCTTCCATTTTCCTAACAAATTCTACTGGTGTAGTTGCCTTTGCAGCAGCCCACAATGCTCTCCTTAAAGCTTCCCCTTTGAACCCAGCAGTAGAAAAGTTGCTGTGTAAGTGCTTTACACAAAACCTATGAGCTGCATTTGGAAAAACATGAATACAAGCCTGAACTAGTCCCTTTTGCTTGTCACTCATGATTGTCCATTCATAATCTCTTTCAATTTTCAAATCCTCTTTGAGTAACTTGAAGAACCATGTCCAGGATTCCTTGTTTTCACCCTCAACTACAGCATATGCAATAGGAAAAATGCCATTATTACCATCTAGTCCAACAGCAATCAATAGAACACCCCCTGCTATTCCTTTCAAAAATGTGTCATCTACCCCAATTAAAGTCCTACACCCAACCAAAAATCCTTGTTTCACTCCATGAAAACACATGTAAAGTCTTTGGAATCTTTGTTGCCCTTTTGAAGTGCCATCCACAGTCTTTAATATGATAGAACTACCAGGATTAGATTTCTGAATTTCATGCATGTACGCTCCTAACTTGCTGTATTGGTCACTTTCACTACCATGAATAATGTCCAAAGCCTTTTTTCTAGCCCTATATGTTTGTTTTTTTGTGAAGGAGCATTTGTTTTCCTTTATCACTGTTTTTCTAAAATGCTCCACATCTACCTTAGGATTGGATCTAAACTCCTCACAATACTTTCTACCAACCCAACCAGAATTTACAAGTGGATTTTGATATGTAAAACCACATTTGTGAGTGTCCTCAAATGTCCTAATTTGCACACTTCCTTCTCCAGCAAATTTTCTAGCATAAATATGCCAATTACAGCCTTCACTTCTACATTTTGCCCTCAATCTAACCAAATCCTGCTTCACAAATTTACAAGGCCTCCCCTGTCTTACACTGTAGTTTGTAATAGCTAACTTGCACTCTTTGATGGTACTAAAAAACATCTTTAATTTCAATTTTGGATTATCCATGTCCTTGGGATTGAACACGACACACCTATTACTACCATTTTCATCATCAGACCCATGCAAACTCTCAAAATCTGATTCAGAGTCAGGGGCTACATCATTATCTTCAGACTGAACCAAATTAGCTTCAACCTGTCCTTGTTTTGCCAAATTAGTTTTCAATTCCTTATAGTGTGAGACACCAAACCATTCAGCATTTGTATCTATGTTATCGTTGAAATCAGCATCATCTTCTTCACTTTGATTATAATCAGAATCTACTGCTGAGAAGAAAGACTCATTGGCTGAATCAGAATCACTGTTATCATTTCCTCTCTCTTCATGATCATGTTTACCATCTTTACCACTAGCAGGACCTTCTTTATTCTTATCAACCTTATCAGCATTATTGCCAAGTTGGTGAACCAAAATTTCATGAAATGAGATTTCAAGGTACAAGATAACTTCCCTAATTGAACTAGCAGTCCTTAGAATATATCCATGCAATTCTCTACTATTGTCTATCCTTTTAAAGCTATTATTCTCCCAACCATAGTACACTTTGTGACCAAACACACCAGCATCCTCAGTCAATCTATCCATTTCAAAAATACTCAAGCCTATACTCTCAACATAATCCAGGACACATACATCTCCACCCTTATAATGCGGTTGGGGAGTGTAAAATATCAACCCTCCACAGTGACATTTTAGTGTAATCAGTGAGCTACCTTTTTCTGATAGTTAAAAAAAAGAATATATCAAATACTGAATAAGCAACCAAACCATTACTTTTATATTTTAACAATATTGGATAAACTTATTATTATAAGCTTAACAATAATTTGAGGACAGCAAAGTGCAATAATTTGGGGACCATAGATTTATAATTCAAATACATATGTTCTAACCATTACAAAAATTAATCTTTTCAAACAATGTCGACTAAACATTAATAAGATTTACACCTGTAAAATAGACATCAAGGACCCTATGTATCATATTAAAAAAAAAAGTTCAAACTTTGTAGTTGGACCTAGCATTAACAATAATATATCACAATGAACCAGCTATGTAGCTACTAGGCAAAGGATAACCGTACTCGAGTATAACTTCATTTGGAATAAACAATGGATCCATGAGATTTGTTTTTACTTTCGGCCGCCTAATTCAAACAATGCTGCTAGTATTTTCAGCTAAAAAAAACAATAATAATATATCACAAACACGCATGTGAAGGACCACATCTACATAGCTTGCCACTAAAAGGTCAACATTTTCATTATTAATACTTTAATCAACAAATTATTAAACCCTGGACCACTTACCATAATTTGGTGGGGCACAATCGTTCAACTCCTTCTTTCGCACCGACATATTTTTCCGCTCTGCTACTTAGTGGATGCCAGCAGGTCAGCTTCTTCTTCTTCGATCTTCAATAATTTTTTGGAATGCACTTTTGAAAGTGTAAAAATTGAAAGGCAAAGGAAAGGGGAAAAGGGTTTTACACAAATATAAGCGAGCTTGTAGAGAGAGAGAGTTCAGATTTGGAAAGGAAAAGGGAAAGTGGAGACAACGTCCTTTTCCACCTGGGTTCTTTCGGACAGAAGCTTTTACTTAACGGTACGTGAATCTCACGTGACCGGTTTCGTTAAATGGTGGATAAATTGCCGTTTGAGGATAACATTTGGTCTAAAATTCTTAATTTAGACACCAGATGTGTCATGCCCGAAAGATGAGGGACGAAATGTGTCTTGTGTCCAAAGTTTGGGGACGAAAACTGGTATTTTTCCAAAGTTTGCCCAATGCCATCACCACTAACACAAATTTTGGTATTTATAACAGAGTGAGCGCACCCTGAACCCGAACCCGAACCCGAACCCGAACCCTTCCATGCTTTTGTATTATCTTCGAAAAAAAAAAAAGAAAAGGAATTATTCGGCCTGACCTCTTTGGGCTGACATAAAGAAATTCTTTCGGCCTTGATACAAGAAGTTAAATTTGTATTTAGCATTTAGTACCATCAGTAAATTAGGCCCGAATGATTTGGGCTCACATTTGAAAATTGACTCTAACGACAAACCATTTGTCATCAAATGAAACAACCACTCTAATCACTCGACAAGCAAATACTTCAATTAAATAAATCTGACTGATTGGCATTCTTCACCATCCATGTTCCTTATTTGATCTTTCATTGTGCCCATGCTCATGCCGCTAGTTCAAGAATGGATGATGTCGTTTGAATCAAGGGGAAATCTTACAATTAATTTAAGGTACGAGTTTGGCCAGCCTAAGCGGACCGGGAAAACAATGAATGAACATATGAATTTTGGACAAACAAATCGCAAGATGAATGTGACAAAGAACACGCTAGTCTTTTTTTACCAACACAGACTAGCAATTGACTCAGGTTCCCCAAAAGGAGTTGTCGGTCGTTTCCTTCAAAATCAACAAATTTCATCTGTACTGATGCAGCTTGTACTCGAGACGAAGATCTGGTCTCCACCATTGGTGAATTCCATGAGCTTGCTTAAAATCTTGACAAGGGCCGAGATTAGTCGTTACATATGCAGAAGGAAGGAGATGACACGCTTCGCTCTTATTCCCCCTAGCAGTGGATATGATACTCGCAATGGAGTTCTGTGCTGCAATCCTTCCAATTTTGCCGCCGGCAATTGTCATCATCTTCTCCCTGTGTGTAAAATACCCAATATATTCGGAGCAAATAGGATCAGATGGATTGACAAACAAGTACGGTATCCAAGCAGACAAAACACGAAATTCATCGTCCTGATGTGGCTTTTGGCTGTTGAGCTTCACCGCAGCTGCAAGCCCAGCAGTGATGACACTCACTGCAATGCGGGCGCCATGCTTCAACTTCTCATTCTTTATCTTTTCGAGTGGAAGAGAAGCGAAAGGTGGATTGAACAGGTATGTTTCAAGATGATAACCCAACTTAACCATATTCCTTCCAACAAGTAACGCTATTGCTGAGCCCAAAGAGTGACCAGCTAACCAGATATTGGCACCTCCACCTTTAGAAACAATGTTCTGAACAGCTTGCAACCCAAGGTGGAAACGGGAGCTGTGCTGAAGTTTGTTTTTCATGAACTGGAGATCCAACTTGAGATCCTGTGACCTGCTGCCTGGTTTAGTGATTGTGCCTCTGAAAGCAACCACGTACTTGGGAGGAGTTTGAGCCAAATAGTTGCAAGAGGAATGAGGTAGTCTCAGTTCATAAATGGAGCCAAAGAACGATAGATCATCAGGATCCACAAGCACATGGACCAGCTGGAAATTAAAGAATTCCCACCAAGGAGGAGCAAGAGCATTTGCGCTTTGCCGGTTCTCCTGCCGATCACGTTCAAGAATGTAGACACCCTGAACCAAGCTAGCCGCAATGGACCTCCTATGATGGGCATTTGTCCTGCAAGACATCAAATTGTATTCTCAGGGACAATTGACTGCACAAAGAGCAGATAACATAAGACTCTGAACTCATCCACCGTAGACAGAAAATCATTTCGTGAGTTGTGCAACTCACAAAATTTTCTTGCTTCTGATCATGAGATACATAGAAGGCTATTAGTTAGCAGAAAAGCAGATCCTTGAATACTGACAACAACGCATCCTAATGGTTGATATTTGAAAGGTTAATCATCTTCCAGATGATTGCTGGTTCTTAAAAGATCCTATTAGAACAATATCCAGTCCAGCCATAGAAAAGTTGCGCGCATCATTTGAGTTTGAACTCATGGTTAAACGAACAAATTATTAACAAGGATGGCCATACCAATCGATCACAGTTAACTTCAGTGGTCCTGAAAGACTAAAAATCTCCCTGTCAGAGGCCATTAGTTGAAACTGCCCCTTCCTTCTTTTCCTCCTGATGTTCTGGGATATGACTCTGCTAAAATGTGAAAAAGGGGAAGAAGAAAAGCGAAAGAAAGTGAATATACCAGCTGCATAATTCAGAAAGGTTCGTATTGCAGTCTTCTTGTCATGCTTCACAGGCTTTAGACAAATTAAGTATCACGGGAAATTGAAATATGTTTTAAATACTTCACAGTCTTCACACAAAAATCTACTGAAATGCAATTTTTGAGGAAGTAGGAACTAAACAGAAACATGGAATGTTACATACTACTAGTGGGCAGTCGGAATTTTATTTGAATGAATTTCATTCGTCCACAAAATCCAACTTGTCTCATCTCCGCTAATATTAGGTCAGCTATAATAATCGCATCTGTTGGCCCTCTAGCACTTCATATGTCCCTTTTCCGTTTTCAAAGCTCCTCATATCATGAGTTCATAACGATCATCTTTCCGCAGTTAAATTAAGAAATCAATAAACATCGTAGCAGAAATACAAAAGTAAATAGTAACAACCACGTAGCATGTAACATTAGAATCGATGGCGTAGCATTCGATAAAGTGATAAACGAAACAAAACTCTAATTAGTTTTAAAAACTTGAGAAAAAATATGTGAAGATCAATCCAATTACCACAGGTCAACTCAAAGTCTCTGCTTACAGTTGGTTGATTGACGCTGGCAAAGTCGTTTCCGAGGTGCATATAATACCTACAAACAACAAATGTAGGTAGGTTTTGTGTGGGAAAGAGAGATACTGATAAGCGATAGGTGCTTCAAGATATTTTCATGTAAGCCGGAAGGGAATTAGACACGGGGAAGAGCAGGAAGGAGAAGAAAGGTAGACAACAACACGAATGTCGCAGCGGTGCACTAGTTGGCGTTATATTTTAAGAGGACGATCAAAAGTCAATGCGTCTAACCAGCAACTCTCGAATTCGAATAGTTGGCACCAAAATAGTTTTAAATCGGTCGAGAGATTAAATTCTCTTACCTATATCCTAAAATTCAGGCTTTTCTAAAAATATTGTTAGCAGATGCGTAGACAATCGTTTGAATTATGCACCTGCTAAGTCGGTGGTTGTTCAGTCCCCTCCGAATTATTCTTGAAACTCTTCAGGTCCTCCTCTTTTTAATATAAAATAATATAAGTTTTTCTTATTCAGCAACAAAAAAAAATCAAAAATTAATGTAGCACATCATTTGGTCCGATGGTAATATATAGTTTCCTCCAAATTATTTTTGGACATTTCCGACCCCCTCCCTTTGCATAGGGTAGCGTAAGTCTATCAATAAAAAAAAAAAACAAAAATCAAAAGTCAATGCGTCTGCAGTTTGGGAAACTTGCAGAGGCGTTGCGGAAAGCGACGAGAGCTGTCTTTCTGAGATCCATCCATCGGCCAAGTTGTACGTTCTTTTATATTTCTACTCCTTCCTCCTCCGTCCACGATGGATCTATCCATTTCTTTTCTTAATTCTTTTCTTTACTGTTGGATCCTATAATCAAAGTTTGGATTCTAGGCTGCAATTAATGGTAAGATGAATTTAATTTAAAATTGGATGAATGAAATTGATCATAAGACATGGTTTGTATTAAAAAAAATATCAAAATTTATTGAAATTTAGAGTGTTATTATCATTGTGTGTACAGTTATTGTATTAGTGTATGGAAAAGTCTGAAGTAACGGTAGTTATGGTAACGAAACTATTTTTACCTGATATAATAGGTAAAAATACTTTTAGCGACCATTTGATTACCTGTTGTACTGGTCATCTAAATGAAATAGTACCTAAAATTTTGGTTAGTAAGTTTTGCATAAAAAATAGTAAGTTAACTCGATATATTAGTAACTTTTATGTCTCAAAAAGTAAACTTGAATAAAGATGGAACTAATTTTTTTTTTTGAAGTAAAATACTAATACGTTGTAGTATCGTAACATCGGGACGGACAATTGGGAAAAAAAACTTGTTTTAAAAATATAAACAATTATCTACACTTATTGAGATGCGAGGATTCGATGTTAGTACCTAGAAGCTAAATGGCGGCCCTCAAAACTTCTACAATTTATTTTCTGATTTTAAGAATAAAGATGTGATTATTAATAAGAATATACGATTATAATATGTAATGCAACCAATAATGGTGTCGTGCTATAAACATTACGAGATTGTTTGTTTGGATTGAGCTTTATTTCCCCAAATTTATTTGCTTACATCATCATTACAATTTTTAATACACCTTTTTACCTTCCCAATTACCTTTTTATCTCACATACATCACATCACAAAAAGTGCTACAGTAAAAATATCTCTAATAATTCACAATCCAAACAGACTCGTAACATTATTATTAAAGACCAAGTTTGGGCGCCGTCAACGCATGGTGAGTCGGTGACACTAATGAGTTACCTATTATTCCTCGATACCCACAATAAAGTTTGGTGGGAAAGAATGGGTCAAATATATTATAGGGGTTAAAGTATAACTAAGAGTTTCAGGATTCGAATCCTTTTATTTGTATTAAAAAATAAATAAAATGTTCAGTGAATTGTCTCATAGACATGATTTTAGCACTCCAAAATAAGTTTCACAGACTTTATTTTGTGAACTGGATTAAATGGCTAATATATCCACGTAATATTTTAAAGTTACAATATTGCCTTCTATATTGAAAACTTTAGATTGGTTTTTTTATTTTATAAACCTTTAAATATATTATACATTGATGCATGCATTATTAAAACCTGTGAAGGAACATTCTTTTGGACTTTACAAAATGTAACGTATTCCAAAAATATATATATATATATATATATTTCCTATCTTACAGAGTATTCTTTTAAATTATAAATGTAAATAATCAAAAACTTCTCTTTCATAAATTTTATTTGTTAATTAGTATACACTGAACATTCATTTTGTCTATTTCTTTCAATTTTTTGAACAATAGGATTCCAAAGAGGTTAATTAAAGTTAAATTATTCGTAAACGTGACTATGCATTTAAGTTGTAAAAAAAAGAATCTAAACTATGGGTAATTGTATTAGTTTGAACAATATAAGAGAAATAGATGAGTTTTTAAAATAAATTGTCAGCCGGTCAATATCAGCTAAGGCTCATATTGACTTTTAGTTTATCAAATAAATTGGAAAAGTAAACTATATAGGTCTAGAAGAAATAGGCAAACATTTTACCTATACTTAAAATAAAAAGCAGTTACTATTTAAAATTAATTTAATTTTTTCGATGTCGGGGTGAAATAGGTTAGGTGATATGGGAAAGAAAAAAAAATGTTGTTTGATACCAACTCATTTGATATAGATAAAGTTTTTTTTTTTTGGTATTGAAAAGCTAAGTGCAGTAAAAATATTTCGTTTAAAGATACAAGGAAGGTATTAAATGCTGCATTAATTGGCACCACGTAGTATTAATATAAAAAATAAGGTAAATGAATTATTCAGAAATTATTTAAAATAATATTTTAATTTTTGAATGATTTGATTTCTCTGATGTAAAAAAGTGAATAGAAAATATATCTATAATATAAAATTTTTTTTTTTTCAGATAATCACTCATCCATACATGCGCGTTTGCCATTAGATGTCAACGTAATAAGACAATTGCTTTTTCTTTTCTTATTTTTGGTTCGAAAAGGGGAAAGTTCAAATGTTATAAGTGCATAAAGCAGATCCAATTAATAATGCTGGTGTTGGGTACTATTTACAGTCAGTTTTTTTTTAGGGATAATTTCAGATACCTCCCCTGAGGTTTCTGACAGTCTCACTCTTCTCCCTTGTAGTTTCAAAAATATCACATATCTCCCCTGTCAGAATTTATGTCTCATTTCTTACATCATCATGGTCAGAACGACTTAAATACCTCACAAGTCTGCTAACATTTCGTGATTATCAAGACAAGTACATTCCAACTCACATAATTACTTTTTTCTACGCTATATGTAATCTCCCTTTTACATGTATACATAGTCAAATAACTAACATCTAACATGATGTACATTTTTTAAATATCTAACCATTCCAAATTTATGTGTACCATTACATTACCTTTTATAGATATACACAGTCAAGTAACTAACATTTAACATAATGTATATATTTATAAACTGATTGTATCTCATAGATCACCTCGTATAAGGTGTTTATAGACAAATTAATATTAGTCATATAGATAAAATTATATACCCACTGCAGCTTGTAAAGAGATACACAAGTGAGTCAAAGCATCAATAACCATTCCAAATGTATACATATCATTGTATTATGCATATTGCTGCGATGACTAATTGCAATATGCATGTAAATAAATAACTGCATGTTCAATAATTTCTATGCATCGTACATAGTCGATAACACGGTGTACATTATTTCAACCAGATTATACATTCACTAAGTATTTATATACATGTTACTTATTGAAATAAACTACCTCTTTACAAAATATTTAATGCACTCTCATAAGCACTAATGATTGATTTAATATGCAATTGGAACAAATAACCATCTAGTAAAAGTTTTTGATATAATATTATTGATGAATAACATATTGTATCTGAAATTATCCCTTTTTTCTAATTTATTTTTTATTTTTGTTAGTTTTCATTATTTCACTAATATAACTTGTACACTTACCTCAGGGGCATTTATGAAAATAAAATTCCCTCTCTTTCCTAAAAATACTTTTTTATATTCACTTTTGATATCATAGGCTAATTTTGTTACAAAATCCTAAACCTCAGGGGAGGTTTGTGATATTTTTGAAATTACAGAGGAGGTGAGACTGTCAGAAACCTCAGGGCAAAATGATTATCCCTTTTTTTTTATATACAACAAAATGATTATAGGAAAGCCGCAAATGGAGTGGAGGGCACGTCTTTAAATCTGAAATTTCTCGAGGACGTTTTTACAAATAAAGGTGTTCTGGAACTCTCGAATGGGTAGACTGTAGAGAGCGTTTTCTTTAGGGTTAATCACATTTTATCCCCTTAAAGAATGCTCCATTTCTCAGTTTACCCCCTAACCTTTAATTTTGCTCATTTAACCCCCTTTAGGACAAAATTGCCCTTGCATTATTTTGACTTTTCATTTACCTTGTTTTCCTTTCTTTTATTTCTTTTTCTCTTTCTTCTTTATTTAATTCATCCTCTTTCCCACAAAAATCTACACCTTAATGACTGAAATTAAAAAAGAGGAATTGCAGAGATCTATCTTCTCCTTAAATGATTACAAAAATATTCAAATCACTTTCCTAAAATAAAAATTTTTTAGCCTTTCAATTCTTTTAATTTTGGATTTTCCTCTTTCCTTTCTAGTTTCTCATTTTATTCTCAAGAAAATTTCATAAGATGAAATTGTTTTCCTTTCTTTTATTTCTTTTTCTCTTTCTTCTCTCTTTCATCCTTCCCAATAGAAATTCCATTTCAACGAAAATTTTTGTTTTGAGTTTTTAATTGCATATTTCTGGGTGAAGGTTTAAAAGGCATCAAAAACTAATTTTGATTTTTTGAATGATGCCATGTGTCACAAATTTCAATTGATGATTATTAATCAGGTCACAATTTCATCTTAAAATATTTTCTTGAGAATAAAATGAGAAACTAGAAAGGAAAGAGAAAAACCCAAAATTAAAAAAATTGAAAGGATAAAAAAATTGTATTTTAGAAAAGTGATTTGAATATTTTTTTAATCATTTAAGGAAAAGATAGTTCTCTACAATTTTTCTTTTTTAATTTCAATCATTAAGGTGAAGATTTTTGTGGAAAAGAGGAAGAATTAAATAAAGAAGAAAGAGAAAAAGAAATAAAAGAAAGGAAAACAAGGTAAATGAAAAGTCAAAATAATGCAAGGGCAATTTTGTCCTAAAGGGGGTTAAGTGAGCAAAATTAAAGGTTAAGGGGTAAACTGAGAAATGGAGTATTCTTTAAGGGGATAAAATGTGATTAACCCTTTTCTTTAACTCTTCGGCTGAGCTGAGTCATTCTCCGCAGAATGTGCGTGCGGCGGTGAACGTCTTGAGTCGTGCATCAGCAGGGGTCCCCGGGACGCTTCTCGACGAGGAAGACGACCCAGGTCACCTCAGTCGATTCTTTTCGTTGTTGCCACGTGTCATCCTATTAACCACACGCATATTTACGGCAAATCTGAAAACAAAAAGAAATAGATAGAAAAAATTACTTCATCAATGATGGTAATGGAGAAAGGCCTGAACACAATTGGAATTTTCGTACAATTATGCATTTGTTTGTTGTACATTTTACTTGCATCTGTTTGCCGTACGTAATTTTGTTCTTGTGCATCAACTCAATAGTAATTAATTGATGACAACCACAATTCAATCGTAAATGCACAACACGTAGCAACCGTACCAATTGTACTGTCTCCTTCAGCTGAGCTGTTTCAGTTTGACCGCCCGAAGTTAAAAACGGACGGAACGGCCTCCCAGTTCCGGTAGCTGTCCGCTGGAATTAAGATTGAAACCCTTTCTGTCAAAACTCACTGAAGTTGAGTTCGATTTTAGTTTCAGAAATCTGTACCACCAATCAATTTCACTTGCGTTTCAAAATTGACTCGCTGAATGAGAGGTGACACTTCTGGATACATTGGTTGGTGTAATGGGCGACCACAAGAGATTGAGGGAAGCAGGCAATGAGTCAGAGGAACGCGATGCAAATACATTTCCGCTTTATTAATACTGAGAAAATAGCAACCTATCCGAGACAGGCCAAAAAAAAAAAGGAGGGAGAATAAATTTTACCTACATTGTTACCGTTGAATTCATGATATATATGTAAAAGTTGAATTTTAGATTTAAATTTTACATATTTATTATTATTCAACGCTGACAGTGTGTATATTATCAGTGTAGTAAAAATTAATTTAAAAAAAATTAGTAAGATTTAAAATGCATGGTGTTAGTAAGCACGGCACAAGGGGACATCATAATAGTGGCCAATTGGGCATCAATGAATCCAAAACAAGCTGACATGTTATCCCGCCCAGTGCGCAGGCATGGTCCTCCCTTGCACAAAAAAAAGTCGAACGTAAAATCCAAATTGTACACTCACAAAAACACGCTCAAACAATTTTCAATATATATATATATATATCTATATATATACACACATACATCTCAAACTTCCTTCAGGAAATCACTTGTAATGTGCTCTGGTCTCTTGGTAATTTTTACTGCTTTCTAAAGTGTGTTGGACTGTTTTAGTGCCTGAGGCGGATGCAGAGCTTCTTGATTTTATATCAGTTACTTTCACATCCTAAGAAGAGTGTATTGTGTGAATAGAATTTTTAATAGTTTCAAGAGAAGGATAAAATTCTTTTTCTTTTTCTTTTTTTAACTTCTGCAATTTTGATGAAACTAAATCACTATGTTACGTTTTACAGATGCTAGTTACTTGACAAATGGGTATCTTGATACAATTCTTGAATGGATCATTCCCGGAAAGGAAGATATTCGTTTGAGAGATCTTCCAAGTTTCCTAAGGACCACAAATCCAGATGACTTTATGATAAAATTCATCCTACAGGAAACTGAGAATGCTCAAAGGGCTTCCGCTATTATTTTAAATACTTTTGAAGAATTGAAGCATGATGTAATAAGTTCTCTTCCAGCTCATCTTCCCCCAATCTATCCCATTGGGCTACTACATGTCCTCGAGAATCTTTGGAAGGAAGAACCAGAATGTCTTGAATGGCTTGATTCAAAGGAACCAAACTCCGTGGTTTATGTGAACTTTGGACGCATTACTGTAGTGGCATCTGAGCAACTAGTTGAATTTGCATGGGCAGCAAACAAACTTTTTTATGGATCATAAGAGATCTCGTCAAGGGCGATCTAGCTATTCTTCCTGACGAACTTGTGGAAGAAACCAAACATAGAGGCTTGTTTGCAAGTTGGTGCAATCAAGGGAAAGTTCTTAGCCACTCGTCTGTGGGAGGATTCTTAACTCATAGTGGATGGAACTCCACAATTGAAAGTATTAGCAGTGGGGTGCCTATGATATGTTGGCCATTTTTCGGTGATCAACAAACCAATTGCTCGCTGGAAGCATTATCAAATTTTTCCCCTCTTTTTTTGAGAGCTTCCCTCTCTACGATGAGAGCCTTGCCTCCTCTTCAGTGGGAGTACAAACACTCTTTAGAACACTTAAACCCATCTCTCATCGGTCTCTCCTCTGTAGATTTTCAGTAGTTCTTCCAGCCTTAAACAAATCTTCTCTTATTGAAGCTGATCTTTAGAAAAAAAACAAAAAACAAAAAACAAAAAACAAAACAAATCTTCTCTTTCTGAAAATGTCTTAAACTCTCTGCTAGGGATGGCAACGGGGCGGGGTTGGGGCGGGGGACCCCTCCCCCGTCCCCCGCCCCGTTGCCTATTAGTTCCCCCCGTCCCCCGCCCTCCCGCTCCCCCCGCCCCGCCCCGCCTTGCCCCGCTTCCCCCGCGGGGGCACCCGCGGGGTTAATAAAATTTTATTATAATTAAATTTTAATAAATAATCAAGTACTAAAATATCAACACATCACCAAATTATTATTCATTGTAATTTTACAATTGAAACTCATAAAAACAATCAAACAGAAGTTATTTGAATACAATCCAATATGATGAAATAAATATAACTAAAATAGTCAAATTTTCACTTTTAGTACAAATGCAATCACTAATTCATCATTGTGTTTGTGCTTTTTTTTGAGAAAAAAGTGTTATTCTATTAAGTGTAATTAGAAATTTAGTATAAATGTATTAGTAAATTTAGTATAACTAATTAATAAATTCTATTAGTAGACATGTATAATTATTCATATAATTGATAATATCAATTATATTACATAAACTAATATACATTATATAATACATCTAACTAATAATATAATTATCATAAGTTTATAACTAATTAACTTACATATAATATATAGTCATTTATATATATATATATATATATATTTTTTTTGCTGGTGGCGGGGCGGGGGATGGGGCGGGGGAGTATACCCCCCGCCCCGTTTCTAAGCGGGGGGAAAAAATTCCCCCCCGCCCCCGCCCCATGAGCCCCCCGCGGGCACCCGCCCCCATTGCCATCCCTACTCTCTGCTTTTAATTTATTTTTTAATTTCTTACTTTCTTGGCTCTGGGATTAGGGGGTAAACGCCTAACCCAGCATCTTGATTTTATTTTCCCTGCGCAGGTCGGTAACGTAGCAATTCATCGAGTGAGGTGTCTGGAATACCATTGAATATCACAACAAAATCATGGCGGAAGAACTTGTGGAAGTGTTTGACAGATTTGATTTATCCAACAGAGAAAGCTCAGGAGTTAGCTTGGACGGGGTCGATGTGGATATTGGTAAGAAAGAATGCAGGAAAAGTCTCTTTGGAAGAATAATGGGGGAAAGGATCACCAACTTCACTGGAGTAAAAAACTTTGTCAATCAAGTGTGGGGTTACCCAAGGAATTTGGTGGCTGTGGAGCTGGGAGCAAATCTGTTTCAGTTTAATTTCTCTGATGTGATGGATATGGAAAAGATACTGAGTGGAAGACCATACACAATTGACAACCAGCTTCTCAACATCAAGCCGTGGGAGGAAGGCATTGATCGCCAGATGGAGGCATTCCAAAAAGCCCACATCTGGGTTCAACTATGGAACCTGCCAATACATTGGATCACAAAGGAGATAGGGGTTAAGATTGGTGGTATATTTGAAGATGTGGAGGATATTATTATCCCAATGGGTGGAAGTAAAGAAGGGAGACACATAAAGCTGAAAGTGGTTATTAATACATCCCTTCCACTGTTGAGAGGAACGGTGGTGAAATTAGGAGGTCAGAGCATCTGGGTAGAGTTCAGGTATGAAAAGTGCCCAGATTTCTGCTATGGATGCGGATTAATTGGGCACAGTGACAAATCTTGCAGGCACAAATCAGGGACAACCAGGGGCAATTCCAAACCTCAATTTGGACCTTGGATGAGAGCTCAAACCAAGGGTGCTTCTCCAAAAAAGAGAACAGAGTATCGGTCTGATCCCCCTAAAGATCCAAAAGAATCGATGAATGCGGTTGCACAGAAATTACTGTTCGAAGGAGAATACATAGTTCACCAGTCAAGGGGGCTGGGAGCCAGTAGAACTGACATTGACGAACTGAAGATTGTCAGGAAAGAGAGGGAAGATGACACAGTCTTGTCAGGCAAAGAGTGGGCTCAAAAAATCCATGATCAAAATTCAAATTTGGGCGCGGCGGAAAAGAAAGTAAGTGAGCCCACCTCTGAAAACACAACAGAACAAGAAGGCGGCAAGTGGGTTCAAGGGGAAGTCAAAAGTAACTTAAGCCCAGGCCCAATTTGTAGCTTGACTCCAAAATGTCCCCAATATAAGCAGGATTTCAAACAGGGCCTGGAGGATTAGATGGACATTTTAGTTGAAACTAACGAGGAAGGAGGAAATAACACCTCTCTCGGACATTCTCCTGGAGATCATTCAGCTGCAAACCAAGGGGTAAGCAGTCTAATACCAGCAGGTAGAGAGATGGGAAATAAAGGTAGGAAGCAATTTAAGGTAGCCAGGAAAGATGGTAAAGGACTACAAGGTCAGCGTCAGCTGGGTAGGCTCCCACTATCAGATATGGACATGAACATTGAAACTACAACAGTAGCTGCAAAGAGGAGATTACCAGAGGAGGAGGAAGAAGCCAGCCATATGCAAATTGACGGGGGCTTAGCTAAAAGAGTTAAATGGAAGCAAGATTGCAAATGGGAACCAAATTCTGAGGTCATGGAGGCCAGCCTTAATTGGTCTCCCAAGTCCACATGATAGTTGCGGCGTGGAATTGTCGAGGGGCAGGGAGCTCCTTGACTATTCCCTGTCTTAAGGAGGTAATCCACCTCCACTCCCCTGACATTATTTTTTTATGTGAAACAAAAAATCAAACAAAGTTTTTGAACGGGTTTAAAAGGAAAATAGGGTATGAGGAAATGGTTTTAGTAGAACCTGTTGGTAGAGCTGGTGGGCTTGCTGTTTTTTGGAAAAATACCACTAAGGTTTTGAATGTTTTATCCATCCCTTTTACCATTGAACTTCTGTTGAATGATGATAATGAATCTGGTAACTGGTGGTGCATCTTTGTATATGCTAGTACTGATGATAAAATTCGGAAAAAGCAATGGGATTGTTTGTGTAGTAGGAACAATATCTGGGGTAAAAACAAAATTTTAATTGGTGATTTTAATGACATAATTTCCAATGATGAAAAATGGGGGGGCAGAACACGACCAAATTGGACTTTCTCTGATTTTAAAGACTTCATTAACAAAAATGAGCTCCTGGATGTTGGTTTTGAGGGCCTCCCATGGACTTGGAGTAACCTTTGGGTGGGGGAGGATGAAATTAAACAGAGATTGGACAGAGCTCTTGCAAGTGTTGACTGGTGTGAGGTATTCAAAGATGCAAGAGTGACCCATATTGAGGTTGAAGCCTCTGATCACAATATCATCCTTTTAGAGACAGAGCCTAGAATTAGGAAGCCAAAAAGAAGATTTCATTTTGATCCCAGATGGCTACAATATAGGGAAGTAGAAGGCCTAATCCAAGAGGCGTGGGGTAAAAATCAAGTGGGGTCCAGAGCTGTGAGAATCAGTAGGAAGATCAAGCAGTGTAGAATGTCTCTCTCGGCTTGGAGCAGAACATTGAAGCTAAACAGTAGGATGGAAATTAAAAGGATCAAAGAAGAAATTCAAGCTGTGAGGACCAGAAATGGTGGTGATAATAAAGAAACCATAAGGAGGCTTAGGAAACAACTCTCTGTTGCCTATAAGCAAGAGGAACTCTATTGGAACCAGAGGGCAATAATCAAATGGCTTCAAAATGAGGACAAGAACACAGCTTATTTTCATGCTGTGGTGAAGGGCAGAAGGAAAAGGAACAAAATTTCCAGACTGGAGAAGGAGCAGAGAGGATGGTGTGCAACTGAGGAGGACATTGGGGAGGAAATTGCTCATTTTTACAGCCAGCTGTTCACATCCTCGAAGCCATCAGAATTTGTTGAGATATTAAATGGTATTCCTAAGACTATCACGGAGCAGATGAACCTGCAACTTACCAGACCTGTCACTGAGAAGGAAATCAGGATTGCTGTGTTTTCCATGCACCCCAACAAATCACCTGACCCAGACGGTATGTCCCCTGTTTTCTTTCAAAGATTTTGGGATATTATCAAAGTAGATGTAGTGGATGCTATTCGAAGCTTTTTTCACACTGGTTTCCTTCCGAAAGCCATCAATGAGACCTTGGTCACCCTTATTCCTAAAATAGACAACCCCCTCAACCTGATTCACTATAGGCCTATCAGTCTATGCAATATTTTTTACAAAATTATCTCTAAGGTTTTGGTTAACAGACTCGAACCTTGTCTTAACTCTTGCATCAGTTACTCCTAGGCTGCTTTTGTCCCAAATAGGCAAATTCTGGACAATGTCATAGTAGCTCACGAATACATGCATTGGCGGAAATCAAAAAGAGAGGGGAAGGAGGGTTACATGGCCATTAAGCTTGATCTTTCCAAAGCCTATGATAGAGTCGAATGAAATTTTCTTTATGCCGTACTGTGCAAAATGGGGTTTGCCCCTCTGTGGATTAGATGGATGCATGGGTGTCTGTCCTCAGTGTCTTACTCCTTCAATGTTAATGGTGTTAAGCGAGGGTATGTTAGTCCTACGAGGGGGATTAGGCAGGGAGATCCCCTTTCCCAGTATCTTTTTTTGTTTTGTGCTGAAGGACTTTCTAACCTCCTTAATAACGCTGTCAGTAATAAACAAATCTCAGGAATCAAGATTGCAAGACAAGGACCCAAAGTTTCCCATCTATTTTTCGCTGACGACTCACTTATTTTTTGCAAAGCTAATGGTGATGAAGCAGGACATATAAAAGCAATATTGGAGTGTTATGGGAAAGCATCGGGGCAACAAGTCAACATCAACAAGTCTGCGGTCTTCTTCAGCAAAAGTACAGGCAGTAGAGAGAAGGAGGAGGTACTACAAAGGCTAGGAGGAATCCAACAGGTTACACAGGGGAAGTATCTGGGCTTACCTTTAGTTGTTGGAAGGTCTAAAAACAGTGTGTTCAGGTTTATTAAAGAGAATTTGATGACTAAAATCCAAAGCTGGAAAGGGAAACTTTTGAGTAATGCTGGGAAAGAGATTTTGCTAAAATCAGTGGCTACTGCTCTCCCATCCTATGCCATGTCTATTTTCAGATTATCCAAAAGCTTGTGCAAAGAGCTAAGTGGGTTAATGGCCAGATTTTGGTGGGGAAATGATCAAGGGGATAAAAGAATGCATTGGAAGAAGTGGAATGACTTAGCTGAGAGGAAAGTGAATGGTGGTCTTGGGTTTAGGGACTTACTATGCTTCAATGAAGCTTTGCTAGCCAAACAAGTGTGGCGAATTCTCACTTGTCCCAACTTGTTGGTTAGCAAAGTTATGAAAAGTAGGTACTTCCCTAACTCTAATATCTTTGAATCCAAGGTAAAGGCTAGGGCATCTTGGATTTGGCAAAGTTTGCATAGTTCATTAGAGATGTTGGAAAGTGGGATGTGGAAGCAAGTTGGGGATGGATCCACGGTGGAGATCTGGAAAGATAGATGGGTAGAGGGTTCAAAAAGTGGAAGAGTCTCCTCTCCTAAACCGAATGGTTACCAACTGACCAAAGTTTGTAATTTGATTAAAGGGAAGCAATGGAACAAGGACATCATTCAAGGACTGTTCGCAAAGGAGGAGGCAGAGGCAATCATGTCAATTCCACTCAGTGTATTCCAAATGAAAGACAGGTTCAAATGGAAATATACGGCAAATGGTTGTTATTCTACTAAATCTGGTTACGCTAGGGCCAAAGAGCGAATCAAAGAGATCAGTGAGAAGAATAAGGCACAAGATAACTCCAGCACAAACAAAGAAAGATCCAAGGTCTGGAACCAGCTTTGGGGACTGAACATCAAACACAAAATTAAGCACTTTTTGTGGAAATGCCTCCATTGCATCCTTCCAACTAATAAGGAAATTTTTAGAAGGACGGGCAAGGGTGATCCGCTTTGCAAATGCTGTGGGGAAGAACAAGAAACTACTGAACATGCATTACTTCTCTGCAAAACTAGAGAGATGGCTTGGGCAACATTCCCTGTTTCATGGGATGGTATTAAAGACTATAGTTGGAACTTTTGGAAATGGTGGGAATATATGCAGGAGGCCAGATCAAGGGAAGATGGAACTAAACACATTGAACTCACAGCAAATTTTCTTTGGCAAATCTGGAAGGCAAGGAATGAGGGAAACTTTCACCAGGCAAGGACAGAGGGGCACCAGATAGCCAAAAAAGCAATGGATGAATGGTTAGAATATGAGGAAGAAGGTAGCAATGCTGTGAGGGACAAGGAAGTTAGTTCCCAAATAGATGACAGGCAGGGCATGTTAACTGGTCTGGTGGAACAACATAGCTCCATTATGTACACGGATGCTGGAATGAATCAGACCAAGGAAAAAGCAGAAGTGGGGATCATAGCTAAAGATAACAATGGCAGGATCTTGGCAACCTGGTCCATTCCGTATTTAGGAGCCAGAGATGCGGCAGAATTGGAGGCTATTGCTATTAGAACAGCCTTGAGCAAAGCCATAGAGGAAAACATGTCATCCTTGTTGATTCTCTCTGACTGCAAAGCTGTTGTGGACAGAATCAATGTAGGATGTCAAGGTTTAAACTCTCTGGACATGCTAATTGAAGATATAAGGCAACTAAGTCGCTCATTCTGGAAATGTTCCTTTTTTCACATTAGGAGAGAAATGAACCTGTGTAGTCACAGGTTAGCTAAGTTAGCAGTTAACTTGGTACAAGAAACTAAGTGGAAGCAATCCTTCCCTGTGTGGCTTTACAAAGAAGCCCACAATGATTTCCTGGTAGTTGCTAGTCTTTTGTAAATCTGCTGTGCAGACTAATTTGTAACCCTTTACCTATATATTGAAGTTGATATTTGAAAAAAAAAAAAAAACAAACCAATTGCTGGTTTTGCTGCACCAAGTGGGGATGGAGATAGACAAATAGACAATAATGTTAAGAGGGATGAATTTGAAAGTCATGTTATAGAGTTAATGGCTGGAGAGAGAGGTAAGGAGATGAAGAAAAAAGCCATGGAGTGGAAAAAATTGGCAGAAGATGCTGCTTCTCGTTCTAGTGGTTCTTCTAGGACTGCAAACAAACCGAATCGAGTCGAGTTTTGGCCTTATCGAACCGGGTCTTGACTTAATTTTATTGAACTCGAACTCGAGTTTGAACTCGACGAGCTGACAATTTAAAGTTCGAGCTCAAGCTCGAAAAAAATAAAAAATAATTATTTTATTTTTAAAAAATAAATAAAATAATATTTTTTCTTAATAAATAATAAAATATTGAGGATATATATGTAATTTTACTATTAAAATTAAAAATATATTTATATTTAAAAATATATATATACTTAAAATTATATATATATATATATATATACTCAAGCCCGCGAGTCTAACGAGTTTAATATTTTGAACTCGAGTTCGAGCTCGATTTCGACTCGAACCAGCTCGAACTCGATATTGATTGAGTTCGAGTTGAGCTTGACTCGAGCCGCTCGTGAGCGGTACGGTTCGTTTGCAGCCTAGTTTCTTCTTCCGGAAATTTTGAGAATTTGATCAGTCAACTGCAACAATCCAAGACATTAGACATGTTGGAATGCAACCACGATAATGTTAATAATTGGCCTCATTAATGTAGGATCTCAATTGATGTACTGTGGTTATATTTTAGAAAGCAAACTTGTGGGACATGCATTTTCGCTTTTTAGGATTAATTTCACAGGTATCTACTAACGAGTAAAATGAAAATCAAATCATTGAATCATTTTCTCTTTTTTTTTTTGAGCAACTTTTAACTTTCAATTAATCAAGCATGAAATAGTATACACAATTATACAGGAATGGTACGTACATTCCAATTACATCATTATCTCACTAAACTTAATACAAAACGTCATTAGCTAAACTATATACATCAGCTAAAACAACAATGTGGCAGCCCAAGTTCCAAAGCTGGCTCCCAATTAGCACTGTGAAAGTGGAACTTTACTCCAACCTGCTACTACATCTCGGACAGCAGAGAGACAAAGCACAATAGCTACCGTAGTCATAGAGGTTTGGTGAAATGCAGCTTGGTTCCTAGCCCTCCATAGATGATAAGTTGCAACACTAAAAACCAGCCTCTTCACCTGATCACGGAATGAATTAGTTTGCCAATGAGTGTAGATCCAATCCAGTTCACTATGCCATGGAAGCACCCTGAATCATTTTCGGGACGGAAGAAAACATTCGAATGAGACTGTGGAGGTTGTGGCTTAATAACCCACATTTTTGTGCACATGCAAGCCACAACTACGTAATCACTTATGCGGTTACAGACACTGGTTACAAAGTCACAAAGTTAGCCGGCAAATATATATATATGTATATATATAAGGCAACCATCAAGTAAACCTTTCAAACTTAACATTAATAATGATAGATGTCTTTTTCCTAATTTTTATTTGGCCACATCCGCTCCTTATATTATAATAATTTTTACTTTAACAAATAATTTTTACTTTCAATTTTCGGAGTTATTATTGTTGGGAAATTACTTCCATGTATGTATAGTGCACTGTAGCATGAATTATTGGAAAAGACATAATTGGTATAACTTTTTAACTTGCTAAATCGGTAGTATCTCTAATTCTCTCTGTACATCTCCAAAAAAAGAAAAAAAAAGGGGAGAGAGAGAGAGTCTATTGATGTGATGAATTTTATGCTTGAAAATGCACAATTTGATTTGACATGATCTTTCGAAGGGAAAAAGAAATACCAGTCAGGGGCGGATTTAAGGTGGGGGCACTAGGGGCCCTTAAATCCCTATAATATTTATACAATTTTAACGTAATTTTGAGTGTGCCCCCCACTCCCCAAATTCTCTTTCCTCCTCTGTCCCCAATCGAAGGTGAAAAGAAATACCAGTCAGGGGCGGATTTAAGGTGGGGGCATTGGGGGCCCTTAAATCCCTATAATATTTATACAATTTTAACGTAATTTTGAGTGTACTCCCCACTCCCCAAATTCCCTTTCCTCTTCTGTCCCCAATTCTCCCCCCCCACAACTGACGGCCTCTCCTTTCCTCCATTATTTACTTCTTTTGTCCCCACTTCCCAATCTCCCTTTTCTCCATCATTTATTGCTCCTTTGGTTTCCCAATTCCCCCCCCCCCCAACAGAGCCACAATCGAGAGCCACTTTTTCTCCCACAGCCAAGTTTGTTACTCTTTCTCTTGATCACTTCATTAGTTCATCCGATTTAGAGATTGCACCATAATCAATTGATCTTCTGGGACCTAGATCTGTAACTCTGCCACTGATTTTCAGACCATCTGACCATCACAATCAGGTTCTAAGCAATTACTTATTATTATTATTATTTTGAATTTGTTTGCAAATATATTTCTAGAGCATGAGACTATTACTGTTTTAAAGAAATTTGAAAACTAATTAGTTAATGTAATAACTGATAAATGGGTTATTTGATAAATATTTTAATTTGTGAAATGGTGCTTTTATGGATTTATAATTTATGTTTTATTTTTCTTGATTAATTTCTTATATTGGAGTTAATGTAATGATGAATAGAGAGCCATTTGACATATATTTTAACTTTTAAATTATTCTTGTATGGATCCTTTTGTCTAATTAACTTGATTAGGTTCATATGTTGTGACTAATGATTTGTTATAGTGATGAATAAATAAGTCATTTAATAAATAACTTTAACTTATGAAATAGTTCTTGG